>NW_027442124.1:197500-205012 GCF_048569485.1 Anomaloglossus baeobatrachus | reverse complement strand
TTGTATATATATATAATGTTATATGTGTACTATATAGATATAGTTGAATGTGTATATATATTATATGTATATGTGTGTATATATATATATAATGTATATGTGTATATATATATATAATGTATATGTGTATATTATATATATAATGTATATGTGTATATATATATAATGTATTGTGTATATATATAATGTATATGTGTGTATATATATATATAATGTAATGTATATGTATATATATATAATGTATATGTGTATATAATGTATATAGTATATATGTATATATAGATATATATGTATATATATATATAGTATATATATAATGTATATGTATATAGTATATGTATATATATAATGTATATGTATATATATGTATATATATATATAATGTATATTGTATATATATATAATGTATATGTATATATATGTATATATAATGTATATGTATATATATGTATATATATATAATGTATATGTATATATATGTATATATATATATATGTATATATATGTATATGTATATATATGTATATATATATATAATGTATATGTATATATGTATATATATATATATATATAATGTATATGTATATATATGTATATATATATATATATATGTATATGTATATATAAATGTATATGTATATATATGTATATATATATATGTATAATATATGTATATATATATAATGTATATGTATATATATGTATATATATATATATAATGTATATATATGTATATATATATATATTATATGTATATATATGTATATATATATATATATATATAATGTATATGTAATATATATGTATATATATATATATATATGTATATGTATATATAATGTATATGTATATATATGTATATAATGTATATGTATATATATGTATATATAATGTGTATGTATATATATAATGTATATGTGTATATATGTATATATATATAATGTATATGTGTATATATGTATATATGTATATGTGTATATATGTATATATATATATAATGTATATGTGTATATATATGTATATATATATGTATGTGTATATATGTATATATATAATGTATGTGTATATATATGTATATATATAATGTATGTGTATATATATGTATATATATATAATGTATATGTGTATATATGTATATATATAATGTATATGTGTGTATATATATGTATATATAATGTATATGTGTATATATATGTATATATATAATGTATATGTGTATATATATGTATATATATATAATGTATATGTGTATATATATGTGTATATATAATGTATATGTGTATATATATGTGTATATATATAATGTATATGTGTATATATGTGTATATATATATATAATGTATATGTGTATATATAATGTATATGTGTATATATATGTATATATAAATGTATGTGTATATATGTATATATATATAATGTATATGTGTATATATGTATATATATAATGTATATGTGTATATATGTATATATATAATGTATATGTGTATATATATGTATATATATAATGTATGTGTATATATATGTATATATATTAATGTATGTGTATATATATGTATATATATATAATGTATATGTGTATATATATGTATATATATAATGTATATGTGTATATATATGTATATATATAATGTATATGTGTATATGTGTGTATATATATATAATGTATGTGTATATATATGTATATATATGTATATATATAATGTAATGTGTATATATATGTGTATATATATATATATAATGTATATGTGTATATATATATAATGTATGTGTGTATATATATATATAATGTGTATGTGTGTATATATATATATATATAATGTATATGTGTGTATATATATATATAATGTATATGTGTGTATATATATATATATATATATATAATGTATATGTGTATATATATAATGTATATGTGTATATATATATATAATGTATGTGTGTATATATATATAATGTATATGTGTATATATATATATATAATGTATATGTGTATATATGTGTATATATATATATAATGTATATGTGTATATATATATATAATGTATATGTGTATATATATATATATAATGTATGTGTATATATATAAAGCAGAGTGAAGGCAGATAGACGTAACGTACATGACTGAGGCAGTGATAGATCCAGGAAAGGGTTAAGGAGTAAGGGATGGGGGTTTTTACCTAAGGAATGTGGTGGTGGGCGAGCAGGAGGAGAGATGGGGGCAGGGGCCATATAAGAAATAGGTCCCATGTTAAGGTGTCATTCCTTTGTCCTGGACTTAAAGACTGAACAAGCAGTATGGATGCCTTGCTGAAGAGCGTTCAGGCCGCGGCTTTGACATGTAGGCCCGAATGGATTCAGGCCCAGCTAGACGAATTGCTGAAGAATGCCCGGGATACAGCATCTGTCCCTTCTGAACTTTCTGAACATCAAACTCTAAGAAGATCAAGACCTCCTGAGAGACTAACTTCTGAAATGGCCAATAGGACTCACAATAGGATCATAAGTCCTTCCGTTACTTCTAGGAAAAGAGCAAAGCGTAGCACGGCCTCTGATCCTGCTTACAAACCAGGAAGGAAACTACAGTACAAGAATAACAAAGGACAGAGAAAAGAGCCCGACCATCTAACCAGAGAGACACCAAGAAGTGCAAGGAGAAAGTCCAGCTCTACTGAGGTGCCAGCCAGAGAAGCAGCCACACAAGCTACAACTGACGTGACCACAGCCCACGATGGATCCTTAGAACTTCCTCAACAAACTTTGTATCATTCTAGAGGACATCATACGGCCTTACCCCAGGAAATAAACCAACACGGGGGGACGGGCTTAGGACACACAACATTTCCGGATCCGGGTTCTCATTACACGAGGAGTGGCAGGAATCCAAAAAGACAACTGCGCAAAAGTACTTTAACCAGACAAAGACTTCATCGGACGGCTCAGGATATGAGTCCGGCAAGAAATCTACAGCTCCAAGACTCAGAAGAGATTCCAGACAATGACTATGACACAGATAACGACTGCCCACTAGAGGGCAGCAGCACGCAGCACTTCAATAATGGAGGGGCTGTAGAGACTATAACTAATACGTCACGGACGGCTGGTCAACCTAGGACGCAGCCAGGTATTGGTGAGAACACTTTTTCTTGTCCTATATCTAGTGTAACAACACCTGTAATGAATCCAGTGGGCGCAGTTTGGGGTGCAGTTCCCGGCAATGTAGGATGGGATCTTAATTCAGTAGTACAGCAATTAGTGTCCGGGGTTAAGGAGGCTTTGAGTCAGTCTAGCTTACCCATAACCTCTTCTCCTATTGCTGCATGGTGCGGGAATGGTCGCCGGACATCGGAGGTGGTAAGTCAGTCGTGTGCTGATCCAGAGACACAGGAGGACGCAGTAATTTCACAAGGGGTTCCATTATCTGATGCAGCAAAAGGAGAATTATATGTATGTTTTGAGGGTCCTCTAGGAATTCATTTGAAACAGGAGGTTAGGGAGAAGATTTGGGCCGACGAATATGTGGAAATATTTTCATTATTGCCCTTAGAAAAATATAACTTGGATAGAGTAAGGTTTGATGAGAGGAAAAGAGAGGAACAAGAAAGACGGTATTGTCTCATCCCTCAAACATTTAGCAATTGGTTCCATGCCTTTGCCATATTAGCAAGTGTAATAGGCCAAAAAACTCCTGAACATTGCTCTGCCTTATTTTGTTACATGAATTCTATCGGGGAGGCGCACCGTGTGTATGGAGGTTTAGCATGGCTGCGCTATGATGAGCAGTTTCGCCAACGAAAGGCTGGTCGCCAAGGGATTCGTTGGGATCACAAAGATATTAGTTTATGGAAGATGGTGGGCTATCTAAGCAGGTACCCAGATAGAAAAGCAGCACAATTGCTGGGGAGGGTTTCTCAGAAGGTTTTAAGATCCCATCTACTTCAGGCCCATTAACCTGTTCTCGTAACCTTGCTTCAGCTTATACATATTCTCACATTGTCTCCACAAAACTAAACAAAGAAATTGACCTGGGCCGCATGGCAGGCCCATTCCCCAAAATGCCAATAGAAAACTTAAGGGTCTCTCCATTGGGGGTGGTCCCAAAGAAGGAACCCAATAAGTTTAGGCTGATCCATCATCTGTCCTTCCCTCATGGAAGCTCAGTTAATGATGGAATCGATCAGGAACTTTGCACAGTCTCGTATACTTCATTTGATACAGCGATTGCATGGGTTCAGAAGTACGGCAGAGGAGCTTTAATGGCAAAAACAGACATTGAAGCTGCCTTTAGACTCTTACCAGTCCATCCAGAAAGCTTCCATCTCTTGGGTTGTCAGTGGCAGGGAATGTTTTATGTAGACTTGTGTTTACCGATGGGCTGCTCCATCTCATGCTCCTTGTTTGAATCATTTAGCACATTTTTGGAGTGGGTAGTAAAGAAGGAAGCCGGCGTGCGTTCTGTCCTGCATTATCTAGATGATTTCCTATGTATTGGTCCACCAAAGTCATTTGTTTGTGCTTCATTATTGGCAGCGATTCAGTCGGTTTTTAAGTGTTTTGGAGTACCGTTAGCATCAGATAAAACAGAAGGCCCGTCTACACTTATCAAGTTTTTAGGAATTTTGATTGACAGTGAAGCAATGGAGTGCAGATTACCGGATGACAAGGTCAGTGATCTGCTGGAGGCAGTCAGAGAAGCTAGATCTCACCGTAAGATCAGATTAAAGGATCTACAATCGCTGTTAGGGAAAATGAACTTTGCGTGTCGCATTATTCCAATGGGTAGAGTTTTTGTAGGCGCCTAGCTGCAGCTACCTCAGGCATAACCTTTCCACATCACTTTGTGCGCTGGCTAGAACATTAAAGGACGATCTGGCGGTATGGGAACAGTTCTTAATGGAGTTTAATGGAGGTCATTGTGGATCAGACCACCGGTTTCAAATTTTGATCTAGACATCCACACTGATGCAGCGGGGTCAACTGGTTTTGGTGCATATTGTTCGGGACAGTGGTGTGCAGATAGGTGGCCAGAGAGTTGGAGAAACAATGGGTTAACACGAAACTTAGTACTCCTTGAATTGTTCCCCATAGTGGTTGCTTGTGAAATTTGGTACAATATTTTCCAAAACCGAAAAGTGAGATTTCATTGTGATAACTTGGGAGTTGTAGAAGTCATCAACAAACAATCAGCTTCTTCCCTGCCTGTTGTTACGTTGCTGCGTCATCTAGTGCTGCGCTGTTTAAAGTCAAATTGTCAGATTACAGCTGTGCATGTCCCGGTGTTTGCAATTCTGTGGCTGATGCTCTGTCTCGTTTTCAGTGGGACAGATTCCGTTCGTTAGCCCGATGGCAGAGGTACAAGGCAAGAAGTGTCCGGATTTTCTGTGGTCACTGCCAGTGACACCGCATACGCTCTGATAGAACGGTCTGTGGGTGTAAGCACATGGCAGAGGTACCAGTCAGCATGGAGGGAATGGGAAGACTTGTGTGCTCTAGTGGCACATGATGCCAGGTTACATGACAATGTTTCCTTGTTGTTATTTTACATTAGCAGGGCCTTTGTGGATGGTACTTCATTGTCCAGTATTGATAGTAAAATGTCTGGATTAGCTTTTTGGTTTAAGTTGCACGACTTCACTGATTACACAAAGCAATTTTTAGTTAAGCAGGCCCTAAAGGGTTACAGGAAAAGTTGTAAGAAGACCAGAGATAAACGGCGTCCGATTTCTTTCCAGTTATTGCAGCAGATACTGAGTGTACTAGGCCGAGTCTGTAGCAGTCCGTTTGAAGTGTTTCTCTTTAGTTGTGCATTCACACTGGCCTTTTTTGGCGCTTTTAGAATCAGCGAGTTGGTGGCGAGTAGCTCCACCAGAAGTGGGGGTCTACAAGCCGAGGACGTGCATCAGTACACAGACAGATGGGGTCTACAAGACGAGGACGTGCATCAGTACACAGACAGAGGGGGTCTACAAGCCGAGGACGTGCATCAGTACACAGACAGATTGGAATGTTTTCTGGCAAAGTCAAAAACTGATCAACAGGGTAGAGGAAAATGGATCACATTGTTTCCTTTAAGCGGGTCCAGGGCCTGCCCGGTCATCTGTTTTAGAAACTATGTCTCAAGAAGGCCAAATATCCAAGGTTCATTACTAATTCATGAGGATTGTAAGTCATTGTCACAATTTCAATTCACAGCAGTTCTTAAAAAATGCCTGACAATATTGGGAGAGTCTCCAAATGCATTCACTTCACACTCATTTAGGATAGGAGCAGCCACAGAAGCTGCTAGATGGGGCTTAGAGCCTGACATAGTTAAAAAAATCGGGAGATGGGAATCGAGCAGATTTAAGAGTTACATTCGATTACATTTATTATAAATGGCGTACATGTATATATATGTGTACATTGTGGTAATCTTATAGTAGTTGTGTCTTCATTTAGACAATTGTGTGATAAGTGTGTTTTTGTTTTTGTTTTAGCTGAACAGCAATGCCTGGTTTGGATCATGGGACATTCATTTGTTTTTTGGGGGGCCTTACGTGCAGCAGTCAGGCCTAATGGCAAACAGTTGGGGTTGCCCAGTTCCTTGGCACGGGTGACATGGATAGGAAAGAGGGGAATGCAGTGGCATCAGCTGTTAAAAGAAATCCAGTATCATGTGGAGTTCTACCGCCCCCCGGACGTCTTACTTATCCATTTAGGTGGTAATGATTTAGCAATAAGAACATCAAGACATTTAGTTAGGAACATAAAGCTTGATATGTTGAATTTATGGAGGTCTTACCCAGAAACAGTGGGGGTCTGGTCGGATATAGTAGCTAGACAAATGTGGAGAACAGCGCGATCAGTGGCTCGCATCAATAATACAAGGATAAAGGTTAATAAAAAAATAACAAAATTTGTGTTGGAAAACGGAGGGGTGGCCATACGTCACCAGATGCTGGAAAATACAAAGGAACATTTTTGGAGAGATGATAAGGTACATCTTAATGACATTGGCATTGATATATGGATGTTGGGAATACAAGAAGGAGTAGAACGAGCCATTAAGTTGTGGAGGAACTCACTCTTGTAAGGTGTCACAAGAGCGAGTCTTGGCGGGATGTAGTTGTTTAAACCCCCTCTTTGTTGGTTGGAGAATTATGTTTTTAATGGGTCCCTGGGCCAGAGCTCAGCGGACAGTGGAATATGGGTCCCTGGGGAGGAGCTCAGTGGACAGTGGAATAGATGGGTCCCTGGGGAGGAGCTCAGCGGACACAAGGAAAATGATCAAGGGGTATACCAGATTCCCCTTGAGCTAGGTGTACACGGCGGAGGGGGATATGGGGCTGGGATTTATAACAACCACATCTCTGGGCCGATAATCTTGTTTTTTCTTATTGATGTTTTTTCTTATTAAAATAAAGGGCTGCTGTGGCCAAAATTTTAATCCATGTCACGCAGTGTGTGGTGTCTTATTTATTAGATTACCAGGAGCGCAATTCACTAGTCCATCAGTCAAGCAGAGTGAAGGCAGATAGA
>NW_027442124.1:162500-187500 GCF_048569485.1 Anomaloglossus baeobatrachus | reverse complement strand
TATATATATGTATATATATATAATGTATATGTATATATATGTATGTCATGTAGAACTATTGAAGGGTCTCCATCCCCCTCCTGTCCACCATCAGCCAGAGATCGTCATGACGATTATCTGATTGGCCTGGAAGCTTAAGGTATTTATGACTTTGGGTGATGGTAGAACCAAAGCCAAAAGCTGCAGAGAAAGACAATTCTTTGTAATATTGGCGGGAAAACTCCCAAAGCAGGTTTTGAAGTGCAACTTTAATGCTAGAAAGATGAAAAACACATTGCCAGAATCCCTGCGTCGTGCGGAACCCAGCGCACCGTCTCACCTGACGAGGAGATCGACGGAATCACGACAAATTAGTATTGGCCAGTAAAATTGTGCTAGAGGCGTTGTGTTTGGTATCAATGTAACTGTAAAATCGAGATATTAAATATGACGCTAATATCTTCCACCTGTGTGACCCAGGAGCAAAGATATGAAAAACCCTAGAATTATGGAACTCTGTGAACATCAGAGCACAGCCCACAAGTGACTGTAAAATGATGTCACAGGCAAGGGGGGCTAGCAAGAGCATAAGAGACAGTTCCTGTCTTGGGGGCCCAGTCAGCACGAGGAGGGCATCATGAAGGGTGATGCTGGCCGATTCTAACATCTCTTGGAGCTCCCTCCCTCCATAAGCAGACGTCACTTCTATGGCACAAGCTTAGTAAGTTTCACGTTTATACCTTTTATTTTAATGTAACTGTTATGCCGTAATGTGTATTGTTCCCTTTTGTAAATTCCTGTATATTCTTTAAACACTGCCTATTTTCGGATTAAATATATAAAAATTTAAGAGTTTCTTTCCTTATGCTTTATATACGAATCCAAAACCCCGAAGGGCCTTATGCTATCTGAAACGGGTTCCCAGCTACCTGTAGAAAGTCTGGGTGGTGGCAGCGTAATTGTTATTGCATAGAATTATTGGAGTGCTATCATTAAGGGTACCGAGGTATATAAATATTCCATTAGCAGGAATCAGAGATATACATTTACCCTTGCTGTGAGACCTCCAATATTTGGCATTATCAGCTCAGCAGCCTCATCTTATGCATTGTCCTGCAGTACCAAAAGTGGCCTGCAGACAAGGGGGGCGCTAGAGAGTAGTCGTGTGTAACAAATCAGTGAACAGCTGCGGATTTCTGAGGGACTTCCCCGGCTGTTCGTGACAAATTGGTGGCAAGCGGTGGGATATATAAAGCATTAGTGATCTGGTTTGAGCAATCATCCCTTTCACTAAAAACTTGCAAAAGTTTTGAGGATCGAACTCAGTGTTTAAATATACCTGGAACAATACTGTACGTGTAGCAGTTACCCCCTCCCCTTCTCTCTTGTTTTCTATCCTATCTTTTATTTGGCAATTATGGAGGCTGTGTCAGAAGCCTGGTACAATCAGCAGAAGAAGGAAGTTCTTTCTGCACTCTGCAGATCCAAGTTGATTGATGGCCATGGCAAAACGAGGCAGGACCTCATTAAAGAACTTTTACAATGGGACGCAGAGCACGTTCATTCCCCAGTGCTGAAGAAGGGGAGGCAAGCCAAGCCCAGGATGGGACTGCTGCAGAATCCCCACCATCAACTGCGAGCCAGAGCAGTGACCAGGGCAACATGGACTCCTACCTGCAAATGGCCCTACAACAGTTCACTGCCGAGGACCGGCAGGGACGGCTGGACCTCATTCAGCAATATCGAGAGGCTGAGAGAGCCGAGCGCCAGGCCCAGGCTGAGAGAGCTGAGCGCCAGGCTCAGGCTGAGAGAGCCGAGCGAGAGGCTGAGCGAGCCGAGCGAGAGCGCCAAGCCCAGAGAGACCATGAATTGAATGTCCTCAAAGCCCGGCAGCAGACATCTTCCTCACTAAACGGTGAGTCCAATAATGCCAGCAGCTTTAAGCCCCGACCGGAGCACTTTCCTGTGATGGAAAAGGACGGGAATTTGGACACCTTTCTGACGGGATTTGAAAAGACTTGCTTGCAGTACCAGTTGCCCTCAACACAATGGGCACAATACTTAACCCCAGGGCTGCGAGGCAAGGCCCTGGACGCGTTTGCCAGTCTCCCTCAAGAGCAGAGTGGAGACTATGGGGCCATAAAGCAGGCCCTAGTACGGAAGTATCAGCTGACTCCGGAGGTGTACCGAAAAAAATTCCGGACCCTCCAGCTCGGACCTCATGACAGCTACAGCGATTTGGAGGGTGGGCTCCAGCGCACCTTTGACCAGTGGATCCAAGGACTGTCCGTTACAACCTTTGAGGAGTTAAAGGACCTCATGGTGAAGGACCAACTCCTACATGTCTGTCCTGTGGAGGTTCGACAGTTTGTTATGGACCGAGAGCCCAAGGAGGCCTCAAAAGCAGCCCAGATTGCCGACGCCTATGTGGCCAACCGTGCATCGGAGGTGCGGAAGCCGTCCACCACTAGCTGGAAAGGGGGTAAGATGACAACTACAACCACCCCTGCCCCTACCAGCCGACCTCCCGTAGGTCCTGTTTCATCCACCAGTGCCCGGCCCACCTCTGACACTCGCAGGTGTTTTTCCTGCAACCTGCCTGGACACCTCAGCTCTGGTTGCCCAGAGAGGCAGAAGAGGAACCCCACATCCAAGGCCCAAGGGCCCACTGGAACTGTCCTTTTGGCAAGGAAGGCGGGTGGTAGGGCCTGCGAAAACCTACACCCCGTCACCGTAGGCGGAACCCCCACTGTGGGGCTCAAGGACACTGGGGCCGACAGAACACTGGTCCGCCCTGAACTGGTACCCCCTGAAAACTTTATCCCGGGAAAACTCCTGACTGTCGCCTTGGCGGGGGGTGTCCACCACTCCTTCCCAATGGCCCTGATTCCCCTCGACTGGGGTGCTGGGAGAGGGTTGAGGGAAGTGGGGGTGGATGAACATCTACCAACCAATGTTTTATTGGGGACTGATCTGGGGCGATTAGTTGCACAATTTCTCCCTGATGATCCTCCCGAATCCAAAAAGTCAGGTGATACAAATGTTGTTGATCAGTCATGTGATGCAAATGTTGTTAAATCATGTGATGCAAATGTTGTTGATAAGTCATGCGACCCGAATGCGGATATCCAGAACGTAATTACAAATGTTGTGCATGGTAACAATGTGGAGATTTGTACAGGGGAACTCAGCCATGCCACGCGGCAGGGTGACGTGGCTGAGGACGACCCCAAGGTAGCAAGTGTCTGTGCTGACAGAGATGGAGGCAGACATGAGAACCACGAGGACAGTGGTCAAATGCAGCTGAGCAGTGTCACAGCGGACAGTGACACAGCCAGTAGTACCTGTCAGGCTGATGGGGAAGAGTGGTTATTCCCCGGGGAGACAGCCTTCATCGGTGCTGTCACCCGCAGTCAGAGTGCCCAGAACGCAAATGAAACCCTGCCTTCTGACACCTCTTCACCCAGAGGGATAACGGAACTGGTGATGGACCCAGAGCAGGTCCCAGAGGGTCCCGGTGAGGTTGGAACCTTAACGTCACTTTTGGCTGCTTCTAGCCAAGAGTTTCAGGTGGCTCTACGAACTGATGCCAGTCTAGAGACGTTAAGGGACCTCGCAGAGAAGCCCTCTTCCGAGACCGATAAGGAGAGGGTATTCTGGGACCAGGGAAAGTTGTACCGGGAGACAATTCCCTGTAACCCCCAACAAGAGTGGCTGAAGGAAAAACAGCTGGTGGTGCCTCACCGCTTTAGGAGTGAGTTGCTGCGGATTGCCCATGAGATCCCACTCGCCGGACACTTGGGGGTTAGCAAAACCAAGGCCCGGCTGTCTCACCACTTCTATTGGCCCAAAATGGGGACAGATGTTGCCAACTACTGCCGCTCCTGTATCACATGTCAAAGAGTGGGAAAGTCAGGGCCTGCTCCCAAAGCTCCCCTGATCTCTTTGCCGGTGATAGAGGAGCCTTTCCAGAGGGTCGCTGTGGACATTGTCGGGCCTCTGGCCGTCCCCAGCAGCTCTGGAAAACGGTTCGTCCTTACTGTGGTAGACTATGCTACCCGGTATCCGGAGGCAGTGGCTCTGTCCTCAGTTAGAGCCGATAAGGTGGCAGATGCCCTCTTGACCATATTCTCCCGAGTAGGATTTCCCAGGGAGATGCTTACCGACCAGGGGACTCAGTTCATGTCTCGTCTAATGGAGGCTCTCTGTAAGAAAATGCAGGTGCGGCATCTGATATCAAGCGCTTATCACCCACAGACCAATGGTTTGTGTGAGCGATTTAATGGTACACTTAAGCAGATGCTTAAGATGCTGGTTGAGTCACATGGACGCGACTGGGAGCGGTATCTCTCACACCTGCTGTTTGCCTACAGAGAGGTACCACAGGCCTCAACGGGGTTTTCCCCCTTCGAGCTCCTGTATGGCAGACGAGTCCGGGGGCCTCTTGGTCTGGTAAGGGAATCCTGGGAAGAGGAACTGAATTCCCCAGAAGTGTCCGTTGTGGAGTATGTCATTCGGCTCTGTGACAAAATGCAGTCAATGACGCAGATGGTGCATGAGAATATGGCGCAAGCCCAGGCCAGCCAGAAGCGATGGTACGACCAACACGCTCGAGAGCGGGTGTATGAAGTGGGTCAGAAGGTGTGGGTCCTGGTCCCAATGACCCAGAACAAGCTTCAGGCGGCCTGGGAGGGTCCATACCTGGTGCATCAGCGCCTCAATGACGTAAACTATGTGGTCACCATCGACCATGCCAGGAAGAGGCAAAAGGTCTTCCATGTCAACATGATGAAAGCTCATCATGACAGGGAAGCCTTTGCTCTTCCTGTGTGTAGTCTTCCCGAGGAAGGCGAAAGTGAAGTCTTGGTGGACTTGCTCGCCTCAGCCCGGGATGGAGGGTCTATCGAGGAGGCGGCATTCAACCCACAGCTATCCTTGGACCAAAAGTCCCAGCTGCGGGAGGTATTCCGGCCCTACCTGATGACCTTCACGAATGTCCCAGGGAAGACATCCCTAGCCACCCACCAGGTGGACACAGGGAGTCATTCCCCAGTTCGTCAGCCCCCATACCGTGTCTCCCTAGAGGTACAAAAGGACATAAAAAGGGAGATCGATGAAATGCTAGTCCTGGGAGTGATCCAGAGGTCCAAAAGTGCATGGGCCTCGCCTGTAGTCTTGGTTCCCAAAAAGGACCGGACAACCCGGTTTTGTGTGGACTACAGGAGGCTAAATGCAATCACAGCACCCGATGCGTACCCAATGCCACGCATCGACGAGTATGAGTATGTATGTGTATATATATATGTATATATATATATAATGTGTGTGTATATATATATATATAATGTATATGTATATATATGTATATATATAATATGTATATGTATATATATGTATATATATAATATGTATATGTATATATATGTATATATATAATATGTATATGTATATATATGTATATATAAAATATGTATATATATATGTATATATAATATGTATATATATAATGTATATGTATATATATATATAATGTATATATATAATATGTATATATATAATATGTATATATAGTATATATATGTATATATATATAATGTATATGTATATATATGTATATATATATATATATATATAATGTATATGTATATATATGTATATGTATATATATGTGTATATATATGTATATTTATATAATGTATATGTATATATGTATATATATAATGTATATGTATATATATGTATATGTATATATATGTATATATATAATGTATATGTATATATATGTATATATATAATGTATATGTATATATGTAATGTATATGTATATATATGTATATATATGTAATGTATATGTATATATATGTATATATATATATAATGTATATGTATATATATGTATATATATAATGTATATGTATATATATGTATATATATATATATAATGTATATGTATATATATGTATATATATAATGTATATGTATATATGTATATATATATATAATGTATATGTATATATATGTATATATATATATATAATGTATATGTATATATATGTATATATATATAATGTATATGTATATATATGTATATATATAATGTATATATATGTATATATATAATGTATATGTATATATATGTATATATATAATGTGTATGTATATATATGTATATATATATAATGTATATATATGAATATATATAATGTATATGTGTATATATGTATATATATAATGTGTATGTGTATATATGTATATATATAATGTATATGTGTATATATGTATATATATAATGTATATGTGTATATATATGTATATATATAATGTATGTGTATATATATGTATATATAATGTATGTGTATATATATGTATATATAATGTATATGTGTATATATGTATATATATAATGTATATGTGTATATATATGTATATATAATGTATATGTGTATATATATGTATATATATATAATGTATATGTGTATATATGTGTATATATATAATGTATATGTGTATATATATGTGTATATATATATATATAATGTATATGTGTATATATATGTGTATATATATATAATGTATATGTGTATATATATAATGTATATGTGTATATATATGTATATATATATAATGTATATGTGTATATATGTGTGTATATATATAATGTATATGTGTATATATGTATATATATAATGTATATGTGTATATATGTATATATATAATGTATATGTGTATGTGTATATATATGTATATATATAATGTATATGTGTATATATATGTATATATATAATGTATGTGTATATATATGTATATATATAATGTATGTGTATATATATGTATATATAATGTATATGTGTATATATATGTATATATATAATGTATATGTGTATATATATGTATATATATAATGTATATGTGTATATATATGTAAATCTATATATATAATGTATATGTGTATATATGTGTATATATATAATGTATATGTATATATATATGTATATATATAATGTATATGTGTATATATATGTGTATATATATAATGTATATGTGTATATATATAATGTATATGTGTATATATATGTATATATATATAATGTATATATATAATGTATATGTGTATATATATGTATATATATATAATGTATATGTGTATATATATATAATGTATATGTGTGTATATATATATGTATATATATATATAATGTATATGTGTATATATATATATATATAATGTATATGTGTGTATATATATATATATATATATATAATGTATGTGTATATATATATATAATGTATGTGTATATATATATATAATGTATATGTGTGTATATATATATATAATGTATATGTGTGTATATATATATATATATATATATATATATATAATGTATATGTGTGTATATATATATATAATGTATATGTGTGTATATATATATAATGTATATGTGTGTATATATATATATATATAATGTATATGTGTATATATATATATAATGTATATGTGTATATATATATATATATATAATGTATATGTGTATATATATATAATGTATATGTGTATATATATATAATGTATATGTGTATATGTATATAATGTATGTGTGTATATATATATGTATGTGTATATATATAATTATATGTGTATATATATATATATAATGTATATGTGTATATATATATATAATGTATATGTGTGTGTATATAATGTATATGTGTATATATAATGTATATGTATATATAATGTATGTGTGTATATGTATATATATATATATATATATATATATATAATGTATGTGTGTGTATATATATATATATATATATATATAATGTATATGTGTGTATATATATATATATAATGTATGTGTATATATATATATATAATGTATATGTGTGTATATATATATATATATATATATAATGTATGTGTATATATATATGTATATATATATAATGTGTGTATATATATATATATATATATAATGTATATGTATATATATAATATGTATATGTATATATATGTATATATATATATGTATATGTATATATATAATGTATATGTGTATATATATATATATATATAATGTATGTGTGTGTATATATATATATATAATGTATATGTGTATATATATATATATATATAATGTATATGTGTATATATATATATATATATATATATATATATATAATGTATATGTGTGTATATATATATATATATATATATAATGTATATGTGTGTATATATATATATATATATATAATGTATGTGTGTATATATATATATATATAATGTATATGTGTGTATATATATATATATATATATATATATATAATGTATGTGTATATATATGTATATATATATATATATATAATGTGTGTGTATATATATATATATAATGTATATGTATATATATGTATATATATAATATGTATATGTATATATATGTATATATATATGTATATGTATATATATGTATATATATAATATGTATATGTATATATATGTATATATATATGTATATGTATATATATGTATATATATAATATGTATATATATATGTATATATAATATGTATATATATATAATGTATATGTATATATATATATAATGTATATATATAATATGTATATATATAATATGTATATATATAATATGTATATATATATAATGTATATGTATATATATATATATAATGTATATGTATATATATGTATATATATATAATGTATATGTATATATATGTATATATATGTATATGTGTATATATATGTATATATATATAATGTATATGTATATATGTATATATATAATGTATATGTATATATATGTATATATATAATGTATATGTATATATATGTATATATATAATGTATATGTATATATATGTAATGTATATGTATATATATGTATATATATGTAATGTATATGTATATATATGTATATATATGTAATGTATATGTATATATATATGTATATATATAATGTATATGTATATATATGTATATATATATAATGTATATGTATATATATGTATATATATATAATGTATATGTATATATATGTATGTCATGTAGAACTATTGAAGGGTCTCCATCCCCCTCCTGTCCACCATCAGCCAGAGATCGTCATGACGATTATCTGATTGGCCTGGAAGCTTAAGGTATTTATGACTTTGGGTGATGGTAGAACCAAAGCCAAAAGCTGCAGAGAAAGACAATTCTTTGTAATATTGGCGGGAAAACTCCCAAAGCAGGTTTTGAAGTGCAACTTTAATGCTAGAAAGATGAAAAACACATTGCCAGAATCCCTGCGTCGTGCGGAACCCAGCGCACCGTCTCACCTGACGAGGAGATCGACGGAATCACGACAAATTAGTATTGGCCAGTAAAATTGTGCTAGAGGCGTTGTGTTTGGTATCAATGTAACTGTAAAATCGAGATATTAAATATGACGCTAATATCTTCCACCTGTGTGACCCAGGAGCAAAGATATGAAAAACCCTAGAATTATGGAACTCTGTGAACATCAGAGCACAGCCCACAAGTGACTGTAAAATGATGTCACAGGCAAGGGGGGCTAGCAAGAGCATAAGAGACAGTTCCTGTCTTGGGGGCCCAGTCAGCACGAGGAGGGCATCATGAAGGGTGATGCTGGCCGATTCTAACATCTCTTGGAGCTCCCTCCCTCCATAAGCAGACGTCACTTCTATGGCACAAGCTTAGTAAGTTTCACGTTTATACCTTTTATTTTAATGTAACTGTTATGCCGTAATGTGTATTGTTCCCTTTTGTAAATTCCTGTATATTCTTTAAACACTGCCTATTTTCGGATTAAATATATAAAAATTTAAGAGTTTCTTTCCTTATGCTTTATATACGAATCCAAAACCCCGAAGGGCCTTATGCTATCTGAAACGGGTTCCCAGCTACCTGTAGAAAGTCTGGGTGGTGGCAGCGTAATTGTTATTGCATAGAATTATTGGAGTGCTATCATTAAGGGTACCGAGGTATATAAATATTCCATTAGCAGGAATCAGAGATATACATTTACCCTTGCTGTGAGACCTCCAATATTTGGCATTATCAGCTCAGCAGCCTCATCTTATGCATTGTCCTGCAGTACCAAAAGTGGCCTGCAGACAAGGGGGGCGCTAGAGAGTAGTCGTGTGTAACAAATCAGTGAACAGCTGCGGATTTCTGAGGGACTTCCCCGGCTGTTCGTGACAAATTGGTGGCAAGCGGTGGGATATATAAAGCATTAGTGATCTGGTTTGAGCAATCATCCCTTTCACTAAAAACTTGCAAAAGTTTTGAGGATCGAACTCAGTGTTTAAATATACCTGGAACAATACTGTACGTGTAGCAGTTACCCCCTCCCCTTCTCTCTTGTTTTCTATCCTATCTTTTATTTGGCAATTATGGAGGCTGTGTCAGAAGCCTGGTACAATCAGCAGAAGAAGGAAGTTCTTTCTGCACTCTGCAGATCCAAGTTGATTGATGGCCATGGCAAAACGAGGCAGGACCTCATTAAAGAACTTTTACAATGGGACGCAGAGCACGTTCATTCCCCCAGTGCTGAAGAAGGGGAGGCAAGCCAAGCCCAGGATGGGACTGCTGCAGAATCCCCACCATCAACTGCGAGCCAGAGCAGTGACCAGGGCAACATGGACTCCTACCTGCAAATGGCCCTACAACAGTTCACTGCCGAGGACCGGCAGGGACGGCTGGACCTCATTCAGCAATATCGAGAGGCTGAGAGAGCCGAGCGCCAGGCCCAGGCTGAGAGAGCTGAGCGCCAGGCTCAGGCTGAGAGAGCCGAGCGAGAGGCTGAGCGAGCCGAGCGAGAGCGCCAAGCCCAGAGAGACCATGAATTGAATGTCCTCAAAGCCCGGCAGCAGACATCTTCCTCACTAAACGGTGAGTCCAATAATGCCAGCAGCTTTAAGCCCCGACCGGAGCACTTTCCTGTGATGGAAAAGGACGGGAATTTGGACACCTTTCTGACGGGATTTGAAAAGACTTGCTTGCAGTACCAGTTGCCCTCAACACAATGGGCACAATACTTAACCCCAGGGCTGCGAGGCAAGGCCCTGGACGCGTTTGCCAGTCTCCCTCAAGAGCAGAGTGGAGACTATGGGGCCATAAAGCAGGCCCTAGTACGGAAGTATCAGCTGACTCCGGAGGTGTACCGAAAAAAATTCCGGACCCTCCAGCTCGGACCTCATGACAGCTACAGCGATTTGGAGGGTGGGCTCCAGCGCACCTTTGACCAGTGGATCCAAGGACTGTCCGTTACAACCTTTGAGGAGTTAAAGGACCTCATGGTGAAGGACCAACTCCTACATGTCTGTCCTGTGGAGGTTCGACAGTTTGTTATGGACCGAGAGCCCAAGGAGGCCTCAAAAGCAGCCCAGATTGCCGACGCCTATGTGGCCAACCGTGCATCGGAGGTGCGGAAGCCGTCCACCACTAGCTGGAAAGGGGGTAAGATGACAACTACAACCACCCCTGCCCCTACCAGCCGACCTCCCGTAGGTCCTGTTTCATCCACCAGTGCCCGGCCCACCTCTGACACTCGCAGGTGTTTTTCCTGCAACCTGCCTGGACACCTCAGCTCTGGTTGCCCAGAGAGGCAGAAGAGGAACCCCACATCCAAGGCCCAAGGGCCCACTGGAACTGTCCTTTTGGCAAGGAAGGCGGGTGGTAGGGCCTGCGAAAACCTACACCCCGTCACCGTAGGCGGAACCCCCACTGTGGGGCTCAAGGACACTGGGGCCGACAGAACACTGGTCCGCCCTGAACTGGTACCCCCTGAAAACTTTATCCCGGGAAAACTCCTGACTGTCGCCTTGGCGGGGGGTGTCCACCACTCCTTCCCAATGGCCCTGATTCCCCTCGACTGGGGTGCTGGGAGAGGGTTGAGGGAAGTGGGGGTGGATGAACATCTACCAACCAATGTTTTATTGGGGACTGATCTGGGGCGATTAGTTGCACAATTTCTCCCTGATGATCCTCCCGAATCCAAAAAGTCAGGTGATACAAATGTTGTTGATCAGTCATGTGATGCAAATGTTGTTAAATCATGTGATGCAAATGTTGTTGATAAGTCATGCGACCCGAATGCGGATATCCAGAACGTAATTACAAATGTTGTGCATGGTAACAATGTGGAGATTTGTACAGGGGAACTCAGCCATGCCACGCGGCAGGGTGACGTGGCTGAGGACGACCCCAAGGTAGCAAGTGTCTGTGCTGACAGAGATGGAGGCAGACATGAGAACCACGAGGACAGTGGTCAAATGCAGCTGAGCAGTGTCACAGCGGACAGTGACACAGCCAGTAGTACCTGTCAGGCTGATGGGGAAGAGTGGTTATTCCCCGGGGAGACAGCCTTCATCGGTGCTGTCACCCGCAGTCAGAGTGCCCAGAACGCAAATGAAACCCTGCCTTCTGACACCTCTTCACCCAGAGGGATAACGGAACTGGTGATGGACCCAGAGCAGGTCCCAGAGGGTCCCGGTGAGGTTGGAACCTTAACGTCACTTTTGGCTGCTTCTAGCCAAGAGTTTCAGGTGGCTCTACGAACTGATGCCAGTCTAGAGACGTTAAGGGACCTCGCAGAGAAGCCCTCTTCCGAGACCGATAAGGAGAGGGTATTCTGGGACCAGGGAAAGTTGTACCGGGAGACAATTCCCTGTAACCCCCAACAAGAGTGGCTGAAGGAAAAACAGCTGGTGGTGCCTCACCGCTTTAGGAGTGAGTTGCTGCGGATTGCCCATGAGATCCCACTCGCCGGACACTTGGGGGTTAGCAAAACCAAGGCCCGGCTGTCTCACCACTTCTATTGGCCCAAAATGGGGACAGATGTTGCCAACTACTGCCGCTCCTGTATCACATGTCAAAGAGTGGGAAAGTCAGGGCCTGCTCCCAAAGCTCCCCTGATCTCTTTGCCGGTGATAGAGGAGCCTTTCCAGAGGGTCGCTGTGGACATTGTCGGGCCTCTGGCCGTCCCCAGCAGCTCTGGAAAACGGTTCGTCCTTACTGTGGTAGACTATGCTACCCGGTATCCGGAGGCAGTGGCTCTGTCCTCAGTTAGAGCCGATAAGGTGGCAGATGCCCTCTTGACCATATTCTCCCGAGTAGGATTTCCCAGGGAGATGCTTACCGACCAGGGGACTCAGTTCATGTCTCGTCTAATGGAGGCTCTCTGTAAGAAAATGCAGGTGCGGCATCTGATATCAAGCGCTTATCACCCACAGACCAATGGTTTGTGTGAGCGATTTAATGGTACACTTAAGCAGATGCTTAAGATGCTGGTTGAGTCACATGGACGCGACTGGGAGCGGTATCTCTCACACCTGCTGTTTGCCTACAGAGAGGTACCACAGGCCTCAACGGGGTTTTCCCCCTTCGAGCTCCTGTATGGCAGACGAGTCCGGGGGCCTCTTGGTCTGGTAAGGGAATCCTGGGAAGAGGAACTGAATTCCCCAGAAGTGTCCGTTGTGGAGTATGTCATTCGGCTCTGTGACAAAATGCAGTCAATGACGCAGATGGTGCATGAGAATATGGCGCAAGCCCAGGCCAGCCAGAAGCGATGGTACGACCAACACGCTCGAGAGCGGGTGTATGAAGTGGGTCAGAAGGTGTGGGTCCTGGTCCCAATGACCCAGAACAAGCTTCAGGCGGCCTGGGAGGGTCCATACCTGGTGCATCAGCGCCTCAATGACGTAAACTATGTGGTCACCATCGACCATGCCAGGAAGAGGCAAAAGGTCTTCCATGTCAACATGATGAAAGCTCATCATGACAGGGAAGCCTTTGCTCTTCCTGTGTGTAGTCTTCCCGAGGAAGGCGAAAGTGAAGTCTTGGTGGACTTGCTCGCCTCAGCCCGGGATGGAGGGTCTATCGAGGAGGCGGCATTCAACCCACAGCTATCCTTGGACCAAAAGTCCCAGCTGCGGGAGGTATTCCGGCCCTACCTGATGACCTTCACGAATGTCCCAGGGAAGACATCCCTAGCCACCCACCAGGTGGACACAGGGAGTCATTCCCCAGTTCGTCAGCCCCCATACCGTGTCTCCCTAGAGGTACAAAAGGACATAAAAAGGGAGATCGATGAAATGCTAGTCCTGGGAGTGATCCAGAGGTCCAAAAGTGCATGGGCCTCGCCTGTAGTCTTGGTTCCCAAAAAGGACCGGACAACCCGGTTTTGTGTGGACTACAGGAGGCTAAATGCAATCACAGCACCCGATGCGTACCCAATGCCACGCATCGACGAGTTACTGGATTGCTTAGCCGGGGCCCAGTACCTGACCATCATGGACCTGAGTCGAGGGTACTGGCAGATTCCTATGTCCAAGGAAGCACAGGAAAGGTCCGCCTTCATCACCCCATTCGGGCTGTATGAATCCCTTGTCATGCCCTTTGGCATGAGAAATGCTCCTGCCACTTTCCAGCGATTGGTCGACCAGCTGCTCGAGGGACTAGGAGGGTTTGCAGTAGCTTACCTGGATGACATTGCCATCTTTAGTCCCACTTGGGAGGAACACCTGGGGCACCTGGAACAGGTGCTCAGGCGGATCCAAAGCGCTGGTCTGACTATAAAGCCAGGGAAGTGTCAGATCGGCATGACTGAGGTACAGTACCTTGGACACAGAGTGGGTGGCGGGACCCTGAAACCAGAGCCAGGGAAGGTTGATGCCATCACCTCCTGGCCTACCCCCAAGTCAAAGAAGCAGGTGATGTCCTTCTTGGGTACGGCAGGGTACTATAGGAAGTTCGTTCCTAACTATAGTGCTCTTGCTAAGCCGTTGACGGACCTCACCAAAAAGAAGCTACCGCAAGTAGTCACCTGGACAGATGACTGTGAACGGTCCTTCAGGGCACTAAAAGCTGCCCTCGCCAGTTCCCCAATCCTACAAGCCCCGGACTTCACCCGACGGTTCATAGTTCAGACAGATGCCAGTGCGTTTGGCCTTGGTGCAGTACTCAGCCAGGTAAATGGGAAGGGAGAAGAGCATCCGGTGATGTTTCTCAGCCGCAAGCTCTTATCCCGGGAAGTGGCCTACGCCACTGTGGAGAAGGAGTGCCTCTCTATAGTGTGGGCCCTGCGGAAACTGCAGCCCTACCTATATGGACGCAACTTCACCATAGTGACAGACCACAACCCTCTCAGCTGGCTACATCGGGTGGCCGGCGACAATGGTAAGCTACTGCGGTGGAGCTTGGCACTACAGCAGTATGACTTTACCATTCAACACAGGAAGGGTGTTGAGCATGGCAACGCTGATGGGCTGTCCCGGCAGGGGGATGCCAGCGAGGTAGGCTTAGGAGACGATTGGCAAATCAATCTCCCATGCTACCTCAAAAAGGGGGAGGTGTCATGTAGAACTATTGAAGGGTCTCCATCCCCCTCCTGTCCACCATCAGCCAGAGATCGTCATGACGATTATCTGATTGGCCTGGAAGCTTAAGGTATTTATGACTTTGGGTGATGGTAGAACCAAAGCCAAAAGCTGCAGAGAAAGACAATTCTTTGTAATATTGGCGGGAAAACTCCCAAAGCAGGTTTTGAAGTGCAACTTTAATGCTAGAAAGATGAAAAACACATTGCCAGAATCCCTGCGTCGTGCGGAACCCAGCGCACCGTCTCACCTGACGAGGAGATCGACGGAATCACGACAAATTAGTATTGGCCAGTAAAATTGTGCTAGAGGCGTTGTGTTTGGTATCAATGTAACTGTAAAATCGAGATATTAAATATGACGCTAATATCTTCCACCTGTGTGACCCAGGAGCAAAGATATGAAAAACCCTAGAATTATGGAACTCTGTGAACATCAGAGCACAGCCCACAAGTGACTGTAAAATGATGTCACAGGCAAGGGGGGCTAGCAAGAGCATAAGAGACAGTTCCTGTCTTGGGGGCCCAGTCAGCACGAGGAGGGCATCATGAAGGGTGATGCTGGCCGATTCTAACATCTCTTGGAGCTCCCTCCCTCCATAAGCAGACGTCACTTCTATGGCACAAGCTTAGTAAGTTTCACGTTTATACCTTTTATTTTAATGTAACTGTTATGCCGTAATGTGTATTGTTCCCTTTTGTAAATTCCTGTATATTCTTTAAACACTGCCTATTTTCGGATTAAATATATAAAAATTTAAGAGTTTCTTTCCTTATGCTTTATATACGAATCCAAAACCCCGAAGGGCCTTATGCTATCTGAAACGGGTTCCCAGCTACCTGTAGAAAGTCTGGGTGGTGGCAGCGTAATTGTTATTGCATAGAATTATTGGAGTGCTATCATTAAGGGTACCGAGGTATATAAATATTCCATTAGCAGGAATCAGAGATATACATTTACCCTTGCTGTGAGACCTCCAATATTTGGCATTATCAGCTCAGCAGCCTCATCTTATGCATTGTCCTGCAGTACCAAAAGTGGCCTGCAGACAAGGGGGGCGCTAGAGAGTAGTCGTGTGTAACAAATCAGTGAACAGCTGCGGATTTCTGAGGGACTTCCCCGGCTGTTCGTGACAATGTATATATATAATGTATATGTATATATATGTATATATATAATGTATATGTATATAGATGTATATATAATGTATATGTATATATATATGTATATATATAATGTATATATATGTATATATATATATAATGTATATATATGTATATATATAATGTATATGTATATATATGTATATATATAATGTATATGTATATATATGTATATATATATAATGTATATGTATATATATGTATATATATATATATATAATGTATATGTATATATATGTATATATATAATGTATATGTATATATATGTATATATATAATGTATATGTATATATATGTATATATATAATGTATATGTATATATATGTATATATATAATGTATATGTATATATATGTATATATAATGTATATGTATATATATGTATATATAATGTATATGTATATATATGTATATATAATGTATATGTATATATATGTATATATAATGTATATGTATATATATTTATATATAATGTATATGTATATATATGTATATATAATGTATATGTATATATAATGTATATGTATATATATGTATATATAATGTATATGTATATATATGTATATATAATGTATATGTATATATATGTATATATAATGTATATGTATATATATGTATATATAATGTATATGTATATATATGTATATATATAATGTATATGTATATATATGTATATATATAATGTATATGTATATATATGTATATATATATAATGTATATGTATATATATGTGTATATATATAATGTATATGTATATATATGTATATATATATATATAATGTATATGTATATATATAATGTATATGTATATATATGTATATATATAATGTATATGTGTATATATGTATATATATATATATAATGTATATGTGTATATATGTATATATATATATATATAATGTATATGTGTATATATGTATATATATAATGTATATGTGTATATATGTATATATATAATGTATATGTGTATATATGTATATATATAATGTATATGTGTATATATGTATATATATAATGTATATGTGTATATATGTATATATATATAATGTATATGTGTATATATGTATATATATAATGTATATGTGTATATATGTATATATATAATGTATGTGTGTATATATGTATATATATAATGTATGTGTATATATATGTATATATATAATGTATGTGTATATATATGTATATATATAATGTATGTGTATATATATGTATATATATAATGTATATGTGTATATATATGTATATATATAATGTATATGTGTATATATGTGTATATATATAATGTATATGTGTATATATATGTGTATATATATATAATGTATATGTGTATATATATATAATGTATATGTGTATATATATGTGTATATATATAATGTATGTGTATATATATGTGTATATATATAATGTATGTGTATATATATGTATATATATATAATGTATATGTGTATATATATATGTATATATATATAATGTATATGTGTATATATATGTATATATATATAATGTATATGTGTATATATATATATATATATAATGTATATGTGTATATATATGTATATATATAATGTATATGTGTATATATGTATATATAATGTATATGTGTATATATATGTATATATATATATATATATATATATATATATAATGTATATGTGTATATATATGTATATATATATAATGTATATGTGTATATATATGTATATATATATATATATATATAATGTATATGTGTATATATATGTATATATATAATGTATATGTGTATATATGTATATATATATATATAATGTATATGTGTATATATATGTATATATATATAATGTATATGTGTATATATATGTATATATATAATGTATATGTGTATATATATGTATATATATAATGTATATGTGTATATATATGTATATATATAATGTATATGTGTATATATGTATATATATATAATGTATATGTGTATATATATGTATATATATAATGTATATGTGTATATATATGTATATATATATAATGTATATGTGTATATATATGTATATATATAATGTATATGTGTATATATATGTATATATATATAATGTATATGTGTATATATATGTATATATATAATGTATATGTGTATATATATGTATATATAATGTATATGTGTATATATATGTATATATATAATGTATATGTGTATATATATGTATATATATAATGTATATGTGTATATATATGTATATATATATAATGTATATGTGTATATATATGTATATATATATATAATGTATATATATATATATAATGTATATGTGTATATATATGTATATATATATATATATAATGTATATGTATATATATGTGTATATATATATAATGTATATGTATATATATGTATATATATAAAGCAGAGTGAAGGCAGATAGCCGTAACGTACATGACTGAGGCAGTGATAGATCCAGGAAAGGGTTAAGGAGTAAGGGATGGGGTTTTTACCTAAGGAATGTGGTGGTGGTCAGCAAGCAGGAGGAGAGATGGGGGGCAGGGGCCATATAAGAAATAGGTCTCATGTTAAGGTGTCATTCCTTTGTCCTGGACTCAAAGACTGAACCAGCAGTATGGATGCCTTGCTGAAGACTGTTCAGGCTGCGGCTTTGACGTGTAGGCCCGAATGGATTCAGGCCCAGCTAGACGAATTGCTGAAGAATGCCCGGGATACAGCATCTGTCCCTTCTGAACTTTCTGAACATCAAACTTTAAGAAGATCCAGACCTCCTGAGAGACTAACTTCTGAAATGGCCAATAGGACTCACAATAGGATCATAAGTCCTTCTGTTACTTCTAGGAAAAGAGCAAAGCGCAGCACGGCCTCTGATCCTTCTTACAAACCAGGAAGGAAATTACAGTACCAGAAGAACAAGGTACAGAGAAAAGAGCCAGACCATCTAACCAGAGAGACACCAAGAAGTCCAAGGAGAAAGTCCAGCTCTACTGATGTGCCAGCCAGAGAAGCAGCCACACAAGCTACAACTGACGTGACCACAGCCCACGATGGATCCTTAGAACTTCCTCAACAATCTTTGCATCATTCTAGAGGACATCATACGGCCTCACCCCAGGAACTAAACCAACACGGGGGGATGGGCTTAGGACACACAACTTTTCCGGATCCGGGTTCACATTACACGAGGAGTGGTAGGAATCCAAAAAGACAACTGCGCAAAAGTACTTTAACCAGACAAAGACTTCATCGGCCGGCTCAGGATTGGAGTCAGGCAATAAATCTACAGCTACAAGACTCAGCAGAGATTCCAGACAATGACTATGACACAGATAACGACTCCCCACTAGAGGGCAGCAGCACGCAGCACTTCAATAATGAAGGGGCTGTAGAGACTATAACTAATACGTCACGGACGGCTGGTCAACCTAGGACGCAGCCAGGTATTGGTGAGAACACTTTTTCTTGTCCTATATCTAGTGTAACAACACCTGTAATGAGTCCAGTGGGCGCAGTTGGGGGTACAGTTCCCGGCAATGTAGGATGGGATCTTAATTCAGTAGTACAGCAATTAGTGTCAGGGGTTAAGGAGGCTTTGAGTCAGTCTAGCTTACCCATAACTTCTTCTCCTATTGCTGCATGGTGTGGAAATGGTCGCCGGACATCGGAGGTGGTAAGTCAGTCGTGTGCTGATCCAGAGACACAGGAGGACGCAGTAATTTCACAAGGGGTTACATTATCTGATGCAGCAAAAGGAGAATTATATGTATGTTTTGAGGGTCCTCTAGGAATTCATTTGAAACAGGAGGTTAGGGAGAAGATTTGGGCCGACGAATATGTGGAAATATTTTCATTATTGCCCTTAGAAAAATATAACTTGGATAGAGTAAGGTTTGATGAGAGAAAAAGAGAGGAACAAGAAGGACGCTATCGTCTCATCCCCCAAACATTTGCCAATTGGTTCCAGGCCTTTGCCATCTTAGCAAGTGTAATAGGCCAAAAAACTCCTGAACATTGCTCTGCTTTATTTTGTTACATGGATTCTATCGGGGAGGCGCACCGTGTGTATGGAGGTTTAGCATGGCTGCGCTATGATGAGCAGTTTCGCCAACGAAAGGCTGGTCGCCAAGGGATTCGTTGGGATCACAAAGATATTGGTTTATGGATGCGTCTCATGACAGCGCCACGTGGGGTTAATCAGCCCTTTCAGGGCTATGTCGGCAGATCACCAGCAATCGGATTGTCGGCAGCAAACAGAAAAGGTTGCTGCTGGCAGTTCAATGATAGCCAGTGCAGATTCGGAAACACATGCAGGTACAGACATGAATGCACCTTCTGTAGTGGAAACCATAGTCTATCAAAATGCTTTAAACACAATAAAACCCCAACAGCAGAGATTAACCAAAAAGGGGGAAACCCCAATTAGACTCGGGGAGATGGTGGGCTATCTAAGCAGGTACCCAGATAGAAAAGCAGCACAATTGCTGGGGGAGGGTTTCTCAGAAGGTTTTAAGATCCCATCTACTTCAGGCCCATTAACCTGTTCTCGTAACCTTGCTTCAGCTTATACATATTCTCACATTGTCTCCACAAAACTAAACAAAGAAATTGATATGGGCCGCATGGCAGGCCCATTCCCCAAAATGCCAATAGAAAACTTAAGGGTCTCTCCATTGCGGGTGGTCCCAAAGAAGGAACCCAATAAGTTTAGGCTGATCCATCATCTGTCCTTCCCTCATGGAAGCTCAGTTAATGATGGAATCGATCAGGAACTTTGCACAGTCTCGTATACTTCATTTGATACAGCGATTGCATGGGTACAGAAGTACGGCAGAGGAGCTTTAATGGCAAAAACAGACATTGAAGCTGCCTTTAGACTCTTACCAGTACATCCACAAAGCTTCCATCTCTTGGGTTGTCAGTGGCAGGGAAGGTTTTATGTAGACTTGTGTTTCCCCATGGGCTGCTCCATCTCATGCTCCTTGTTTGAATCATTTAGCACATTTTTGGAGTGGGTAGTAAAGAAGGAAGCCGGCGTGCGTTCCGTCCTGCATTATCTAGATGATTTCTTATGTATTGGTCCACCAAAGTCATTTGTTTGTGCTTCATTATTGTCAGCGATTCAGTCGGTTTTTAAGCGTTTCGGAGTACCGTTAGCATCAGATAAAACAGAAGGCCCGTCTACACTTATCAAGTTTTTAGGAATTTTGATTGACAGTGAGGCCATGGAGTGCAGATTACCGGATGACAAGGTCAGTGATCTGCTGGAGGCAGTCAGAGAAGCTAGATCTCACCGTAAAATCAGATTACAGGATCTACAATCGCTGTTAGGAAAAATGAACTTTGCTTGTCGCATTATTCCAATGGGTAGAGTTTTTTGTAGGCGCCTAGCTGCAGCTACCTCAGGCATAACCTTTCCACATCACTTTGTGCGGCTGGCTAGAACATTAAAGGACGATCTGGCGGTATGGGAACAGTTCTTAATGGAGTTTAATGGGAGGTCATTGTGGATTAGACCACCGGTTTCAAATTTTGATCTAGACATCCACACTGATGCAGCGGGGTCAACTGGTTTTGGTGCATATTGTTCTGGACAGTGGTGTGCAGATAGGTGGCCAGAGAGTTGGAGAAACAAGGGGTTAACACGAAACTTAGTACTCCTTGAATTGTTCCCCATAGTGGTTGCTTGTGAAATTTGGTGCAATATTTTCCAAAACCGAAAAGTGAGATTTCATTGTGATAACTTGGGAGTTGTAGAAGTCATCAACAAACAATCAGCGTCTTCCCTGCCTGTTGTTACTTTGCTGCGTCATCTAGTGCTGCGCTGTTTAAATTCAAATTGTCAGATTACAGCTGTGCATGTCCCCGGTGTGTGTAATTCTGTGGCTGATGCTCTGTCTCGTTTTCAGTGGGACAGATTCCGTTCGTTAGCCCCGATGGCAGAGGTACAAGGCAAGAAGTGTCCGGATTTTCTGTGGTCACTGCCAGTGACACCTCATACGCTCTGATAGAACGGTCTGTAGGTGTAAGCACATGGCAGAGGTACCAGTCAGCATGGAGGGAATGGGAAGACTTGTGTGCTCTAGTGGGACATGATGCCAGGTTACATGACAATGTTTCCTTGTTGTTATTTTACATTAGCAGGGCCTTTGTGGACGGTACTTCATTGTCCAGTATTGATAGTAAAATGTCAGGATTAGCCTTTTGGTTTAAGCTGCACGACGTCACTGATTACACAAAGCATTTTTTAGTTAAGCAGGCCCTAAAGGGTTACAGGAAAAGTTGTAAGAAGACCAGAGATAAACGGCGTCCGATTTCTTTCCAGTTATTGCAGCAGATACTGAGTGTACTAGGCCGAGTCTGTAGCAGTCCATTTGAAGTGTTACTCTTTAGTTGTGCATTCACACTGGCCTTTTTTGGAGCTTTTAGAATCAGCGAGTTAGTGTCAAGTAGTTCCACCAGAAGTGGGGGTCTACAAGCCGAGGACGTGCATCAGTACACAGACAGATTGGAATGTTTTCTGGCAAAGTCAAAAACTGATCAACAGGGTAAAGGAAAATGGATCACATTGTTTCCTTTAAGCGGTTCCAGGGCCTGCCCGGTCATCTGTTTTAGAAACTATGTCTCAAGAAGGCCAAATATCCAAGGTTCATTACTAATTCATGAGGATTGTAAGTCATTGTCACAATTTCAATTCACAGCAGTTCTTAAAAAATGCCTGGCAATATTGGGAGAGTCTCCAAATGCATTCACTTCACACTCATTTAGGATAGGAGCAGCCACAGAAGCTGCTAGATGGGGCTTAGGGCCGGACATAGTTAAAAAAAATCGGGAGATGGGAATCGAGCAGATTTAAGAGCTACATTAGATTGCATTTATTATAAATGGCGTACATGTATATATATGTGTACATTTTGGTAATCTTATAGTAGTTGTGTCTTCATTAAGACAATTGTTTGATAATTGTGTTTTTTGTTTTTGTTTGAGCTGAACAGCAATGCCTGGTTTGGATCATGGGACATTCATTTGTTTTTTGGGGGGCCTTACGTGCAGCAGTCAGGCCTAATGGCAAACAGTTGGGGTTGCCCAGTTCCTTGGCACGGGTGACATGGATAGGAAAGAGGGGAATGCAGTGGCATCAGCTGTTAAAAGAAATCCAGTATCATGTGGAGTTCTACCGCCCCCCGGACGTCTTACTTATCCATTTAGGTGGTAATGATTTAGCAATAAGAACATCAAGACATTTAGTTAGGAACATAAAGCTCGATATGTTGAATTTATGGAGGTCTTACCCAGAAACAGTGGTGGTCTGGTCGGATATAGTAGCTAGACAAATGTGGAGAACAGCGCGATCAGTGGCTCGCATCAATAATACAAGGATAAAGGTTAATAAAAAAATAACAAAATTTGTGTTGGAAAATGGAGGGGTGGCCATACGTCACCAGATGCTTGAAAATACAAAGGAACATTTTTGGAGAGATGATAAGGTACATCTTAATGTCATTGGCATTGATATATGGATGTTGGGAATACAAGAAGGAGTAGAACGAGCCATTAAGTTGTGGAGGAACTCACTCTTGTAAGGTGTCACAAGAGCGAGTCTTGGCGGGATGTGGTTGTTTAAACCCCCTCTTTGTTGGTTGGAGAATTATGTTTTTAATGGGGTCCCTGGGCCAGAGCTCAGCGGACAGTGGAATATGGGTCCCTGGGGAGGAGCTCAGTGGACAGTGGAATAGATGGGTCCCTGGGGAGGAGCTCAGCGGACACAAGGAAAATGATCAAGGGGTATACCCAGATTCCCCCTTGAGCTAGGTGTACACGGCGGAGGGGGATATGGGGCTGGGATTTATAACAACCACATCTCTGGGCCGATAATCTCGTTTTTTTCTTGTTGATGTTTTTTCTTATAAAATAAAGGGCTGCTGTGGCCAAAATTTTAATCCATGTCACGCAGTGTGTGGTGTCTTATTTATTAGGTTACCAGGAGCGCAATTCACTAGTCCATCAGTCATGTATATGTATATATATGTATATATATAATGTATATGTATATATATGTATATATATATATATATATATAATGTATATGTATATATATGTATATATATAATGTATATGTGTATATATATGTATATATATAATGTATATGTGTATATATAATGTATATGTGTATATATATGTATATATATAATGTATATGTGTGTATATATGTATATATATAATGTATATGTGTATATATATGTATATATATAATGTATATGTGTGTATATATATGTATATATAATGTATATGTGTATATATATGTATATGTGTATATATGTATATATATAATGTATATGTGTATATGTATATATATAATGTATATGTGTATATGTATATATATATAATGTATATGTGTATATGTATATATATATAATGTATATGTGTATATGTATATATATATAATGTATGTGTATATGTATATATATATAATGTATGTGTATATGT
>NW_027442124.1:157500-160000 GCF_048569485.1 Anomaloglossus baeobatrachus | reverse complement strand
AAGTCCCATGCTGAGAAGAACAATAGATATGCAACCCCCACCAAATCAATGACAATAGCTATTGCTGAAGCCTGAGTGCAATATGATACAGGCTGGGGGAAGGTATAGTCACTTACATCCCAAGACATAATATTACAGCAAATACAGTGAGAAGGTAAAATACATCACATGGCATCTTATACAAAAATATGGAATGGAGAAAACTACATACATCATGACAATTCCTTCCCCTCCCAACTTGTGTACGTACTAGGGACCTCTACAGGTCACTGGTTAAGTACAGACAGGCAGAGCGTTACTTACATGTGGCTTCATGCAGCCACGAATTGGCATCGTAGCTCTCCCACATCATTGCCCAGGAGAACAGCTGCAGGCAGACCACCCATCACCCCAACCACACATCGCCTGACTCCAAAACCAAAGTTCAGATCCACAGTGGCTGTGGGAATAGTCCTCCATTGTCCACCCGCCAGTTCAATGACAATCCCAGGTCCTCTATGGATTGCCTCAGGCCGAACCACTCGGGGATCAGCCAGTGTGAGGAAAGCACCCGAGTCACAAAATCCAACAAGTCTCTGTCCATCCAGCACAACCTCCTGCAAGTGCTTACCTCGATGAGCAGAAGTCGTCATAACTGCGGGTCGCACCCCGTAAACTCCTGGTGGTGCAACATGGGGGGCTGAGTCACTAGGCCAGTCCTCACATAACGGTGCCACATCTTCCTCCATGGCACTGGGCTGTAAATAATTAACAATCCGATTGGGTGCAGGATCAGTCCTCATTTGAACAGCTGGGCAGGAGACTTGCCGATGCCCTGGCTGTCCACATTGATAGCATCTGAGCTGGGTCTCCCTCCATCCAAGGCGTCCTCTTGGGTAAGGGGTAGGGGAACTTGGAGGCCGGCTCCCACCTGAAGGTGCTGTAGGGGTTTGAGGATGATTCCTCCATGGCCTGGCTGGGCATGAGGCCTGCAAATGCCCGGGATGCCTACAAACATAACACCTGCGCTCTGTTACTTCCTCTCCCCGGCGTATTCCAGAAAGTGCAGTAGAAGCAACTGGAGGCACATTAACACGGGTATCAACATGTGGTGGCTTAGAGGAACGGGGAACAATGGGGACAGAATAACTGGGGGCATCCGGTGTTGTGGAGCTGTTAGGCGTCTCTCCATCCTCCAACAGAACCCCCCACTGAGGCTTGATGGTGAGAGCCTCATCAGCGAGAGCAGCAGCTTCCTCCACTGTCGCTGGTTTTCTCTCACGCACCCATTCCCGGATCTCAGCGGGGCACTGGGCAAAGAATTGTTCTTTTAGGATGACCTGCAGGAAGGTCTCCCAAGATAAGGCCTCCTCTGCCTCCAGCCAGCGATTACATATTTGTTTGAGTCTATGAGCATATATCTTAAAAGACACTTCCCCATCACAGGCTAAAGCACGGAACTGAGTCCTGTAAGTGTCTGGGGTCACAGCATAATGTTCTAGAATAGTCTGTTTAATATCCGCATACTCACAGTTCCACCGAGGGTCCATAGCTCTATAGGCTTCAGCAGCTCCCCCCTCTAGGAGCCCAACCAGATGCCGGACACGCTCCCTGTCCGGGACTTCCATTAATCGACACTGATGCTCAAAGTCCTGGAAGAAGCCCTCAATGTCGCCTGCAGCCTCATTAAACGGCTTAAAGTCTTTGCGGGACACCCTGGGAAGTTCCCTCATGATGGGTGCTGGGGTTACAGTCTGTCTGGAACCTCTCGCGGCTTCCACAGCGAGCTGCTTATCCAGCAATGCCATCTCCTCCATCCTGCGCTCCTTCTCTTCAGCTCCACGCATGGCCTCCCTCTTATCTTCTATGGTGGCCTCATCTCCAAGCAGTGCCATCTTTTCCTTGTACCACACAACCCATTGACTTTTTTGGGTATTCACCTCCGGCTCCCGTCTTTGCTCCCCTTGCTGTGGAAATTGTTCCTCGGTGCCATCTTGCAGGCAAGCGTGTTCCAATGCCTCAATTAGTTGCTCCTTAGAGAGTCCTTTGTAGCCGACACCTAATTCACGGGCCTTTGTTTGTAGACTCGCCACAGTCCAGTTCCTGTATCCTGAGGTTCTGGTTTCAGACGTCGATTGGCTGTTGTCCTCCATTTCTTCTGCTCTGATCCCGCCGCTGCCACCAGTTTGTGACGGGGTATGCAACAGAGCAGTGAGGGACGCCAGGCCAAGGAACAATCCAAAGGGCTTTATTGGAACCACAAAGAATAAGCAGCAAACATAAATATAAATCCTTCAAATCTGCAAGGAGTCCACAACAGAAAAACAAAAGATCCAGGGGCACCGCCTGGTATTTCGATGCCAGGGGAATTAGGGCAATGGTCCTTATATGAGTTCCTTGAGTCCAACAGGTGAACAACAAAACGCAATCCCACGTGGCCGCGGATCTCCAGTCTGTAACAGTCCACACACACAGACCCCAGGATCCAGCCTCAGCTATGGATCCTAGTCCTTCTCCAGCC
>NW_027442124.1:125000-152500 GCF_048569485.1 Anomaloglossus baeobatrachus | reverse complement strand
AATAGGACTCACAATAGGATCATAAGTCCTTCTGTTACTTCTAGGAAAAGAGCAAAGCGCAGCACGGCCTCTGATCCTTCTTACAAACCAGGAAGGAAATTACAGTACCAGAAGAACAAGGTACAGAGAAAAGAGCCAGACCATCTAACCAGAGAAACACCAAGAAGTCCAAGGAGAAAGTCCAGCTCTACTGATGTGCCAGCCAGAGAAGCAGCCACACAAGCTACAACTGACGTGACCACAGCCCACGATGGATCCTTAGAACTTCCTCAACAAACTTTGCTTCATTCTAGAGGACATCATACGGCCTCACCCCAGGAACTAAACCAACACGGGGGGATGGGCTTAGGACACACAACTTTTCCGGATCCGGGTTCTCATTACACGAGGAGTGGTAGGAATCCAAAAAGACAACTGCGCAAAAGTACTTTAACCAGACAAAGACTTCATCGGCCGGCTCAGGATTGGAGTCAGGCAATAAATCTACAGCTACAAGACTCAGCAGAGATTCCAGACAATGACTATGACACAGATAACGACTCCCCACTAGAGGGCAGCAGCACGCAGCACTTCAATAATGGAGGGGCTGTAGAGACTATAACTAATACGTCACGGACGGCTGGTCAACCTAGGACGCAGCCAGGTATTGGTGAGAACACTTTTTCTTGTCCTATATCTAGTTTAACAACACCTGTAATGAGTCCAGTGGGCGCAGTTGGGGGTACAGTTCCCGGCAATGTAGGATGGGATCTTAATTCAGTAGTACAGCAATTAGTGTCAGGGGTTAAGGAGGCTTTGAGTCAGTCTAGCTTACCCATAACTTCTTCTCCTATTGCTGCATGGTGTGGAAATGGTCGCCGGACATCGGAGGTGGTAAGTCAGTCGTGTGCTGATCCAGAGACACAGGAGGACGCAGTAATTTCACAAGGGGTTACATTATCTGATGCAGCAAAAGGAGAATTATATGTATGTTTTGAGGGTCCTCTAGGAATTCATTTGAAACAGGAGGTTAGGGAGAAGATTTGGGCCGACGAATATGTGGAAATATTTTCATTATTGCCCTTAGAAAAATATAACTTGGATAGAGTAAGGTTTGATGAGAGAAAAAGAGAGGAACAAGAAGGACGCTATCGTCTCATCCCCCAAACATTTGCCAATTGGTTCCAGGCCTTTGCCATCTTAGCAAGTTTAATAGGCCAAAAAACTCCTGAACATTGCTCTGCTTTATTTTGTTACATGGATTCTATCGGGGAGGCGCACCGTGTGTATGGAGGTTTAGCATGGCTGCGCTATGATGAGCAGTTTCGCCAACGAAAGGCTGGTCGCCAAGGGATTCGTTGGGATCACAAAGATATTGGTTTATGGATGCGTCTCATGACAGCGCCACGTGGGGTTAATCAGCCCTTTCAGGGCTATGTCGGCAGATCACCAGCAATCGGATTGTCGGCAGCAAACAGAAAAGGTTGCTGCTGGCAGTTCAATGATAGCCAGTGCAGATTCGGAAACACATGCAGGTACAAACATGAATGCACCTTCTGTAGTGGAAACCATAGCCTATCAAAATGCTTTAAACGAAATAAAACCCCAACAGCAGAGATTAACCAAAAAGGGGGAAACCCCAATTAGACTCGGGGAGATGGTGGGCTATCTAAGCAGGTACCCAGATAGAAAAGCAGCACAATTGCTGGGGGAGGGTTTCTCAGAAGGTTTTAAGATCCCATCTACTTCAGGCCCATTAACCTGTTCTCGTAACCTTGCTTCAGCTTATACATATTCTCACATTGTCTCCACAAAACTAAACAAAGAAATTGACCTGGGCCGCATGGCAGGCCCATTCCCCAAAATGCCAATAGAAAACTTAAGGGTCTCTCCATTGGGGGTGGTCCCAAAGAAGGAACCCAATAAGTTTAGGCTGATCCATCATCTGTCCTTCCCTCATGGAAGCTCAGTTAATGATGGAATCGATCAGGAACTTTGCACAGTCTCGTATACTTCATTTGATACAGCGATTGCATGGGTTCAGAAGTACGGCAGAGGAGCTTTAATGGCAAAAACAGACATTGAAGCTGCCTTTAGACTCTTACCAGTACATCCACAAAGCTTCCATCTCTTGGGTTGTCAGTGGCAGGGAAGGTTTTATGTAGACTTGTGTTTACCGATGGGCTGCTCCATCTCATGCTCCTTGTTTGAATCATTTAGCACATTTTTGGAGTGGGTAGTAAAGAAGGAAGCCGGCGTGCGTTCCGTCCTGCATTATCTAGATGATTTCCTATGTATTGGTCCACCAAAGTCATTTGTTTGTGCTTCATTATTGTCAGCGATTCAGTCGGTTTTTAAGCGTTTCGGAGTACCGTTAGCATCAGATAAAACAGAAGGCCCGTCTACACTTATCAAGTTTTTAGGAATTTTGATTGACAGTGAGGCCATGGAGTGCAGATTACCGGATGACAAGGTCAGTGATCTGCTGGAGTCAGTCAGAGAAGCTAGATCTCACCGTAAGATCAGATTAAAGGATCTACAATCGCTGTTAGGAAAAATGAACTTTGCTTGTCGCATTATTCCAATGCGTAGAGTTTTTTGTAGGCGCCTAGCTGCAGCTACCTCAGGCATAACCTTTCCACATCACTTTGTGCGGCTGGCTAGAACATTAAAGGACGATCTGGCGGTATGGGAACAGTTCTTAATGGAGTTTAATGGGAGGTCATTGTGGATTAGACCACCGGTTTCAAATTTTGATCTAGACATCCACACTGATGCAGCGGGGTCAACTGGTTTTGGTGCATATTGTTCTGGACAGTGGTGTGCAGATAGGTGGCCAGAGAGTTGGAGAAACAAGGGGTTAACATGAAACTTAGTACTCCTTGAATTGTTCCCCATAGTGGTTGCTTGTGAAATTTGGTGCAATATTTTCCAAAACCGAAAAGTGAGATTTCATTGTGATAACTTGGGAGTTGTAGAAGTCATCAACAAACAATCAGCTTCTTCCCTGCCTGTTGTTACTTTGCTGCGTCATCTAGTGCTGCGCTGTTTAAATTCAAATTGTCAGATTACAGCTGTGCATGTCCCCGGTGTGTGTAATTCTGTGGCTGATGCTCTGTCTCGTTTTCAGTGGGACAGATTCCGTTCGTTAGCCCCGATGGCAGAGGTACAAGGCAAGAAGTGTCCGGATTTTCTGTGGTCACTGCCAGTGACACCGCATACGCTCTGATAGAACGGTCTGTAGGTGTAAGCACATGGCAGAGGTACCAGTCAGCATGGAGGGAATGGGAAGACTTGTGTGCTCTAGTGGGACATGATTAGAGATGAGCGAACCGGTCGCGGTTCGGCTCGAGGTTGGTTCGCCGAACGGACCTCCCGTTCGAGTTTGGTTCGTCGAACGTTCGACGAACCGAACTCGAACTGCATAGGAAACAATGGCAGGCAATCACAAACACAGAAAAACACCTAGAAAACACCCTCAAAGGTGTCCAAAAGGTCACAAACAACTCACAACACATGGGAAAGTGACAAGGACATATACTCATGCGAAAACAAAAGAGCTGGACAAGGAAAAAGAGGAGGACACACAGATATATGAGTATATGCAAGGAAACATCGATTCCATTAATGTGCAACTTGAGCCCTGCTCATTCTTGGCTTCCAATCTTGATAAATTGCCTGAGCTCGCCACGTACGTCTTGGGGATCTTGTCGTGTCCTGCAGCCAGCGTTCTCTCGGAACCTGTCTTCAGTGCTGCTGTGGGTCTGCTGGCAGATAAGCACACGTGTCTGTCCACTGACAATGTGGACATGGCTCTCAGAGGACTTTTCTTCCCCTGGGTCAGCCAGGGGACGGGAAAGGCACGCGTATTTTTGAGAGTGCTTCATGCAAAGCATCTTTTTCTTTTTCAAAAGGGAGCTCAACCGATGCCAGTCAAGTGGGGTGTGTGTGGCCCAGTGAGTGGCAACCAGGGAGACTGTGGTTGGAGTCCCCTCGCTGTGTCTCTAAAAGAACCAAGATGAACAAGTCATGGCTCTCAGAGGACTTTTCTTCCCCTGGGTCAGCCAGGGGACGGGAAAGGCACGCGTATTTTTGAGAGTGCTTCATGCAAAGCATCTTTTTCTTTTTCAAAAGGGAGCTCAACCGATGCCAGTCAAGTGGGGTGTGTGTGGCCCAGTGAGTGGAAACGAGGGAGACTGTGGTTGGAGTCCCCTCGCTGTGTCTCTAAAAGAACCAAGATGAACAAGTCATGGCTCTCAGAGGACTTTTCTTCCCCTGGGTCAGCCAGGGGACGGGAAAGGCACGCGTATTTTTGAGAGTGCTTCATGCAAAGCATCTTTTTCTTTTTCAAAAGGGAGCTCAACCGATGCCAGTCAAGTGGGGTGTGTGTGGCCCAGTGAGTGGAAACGAGGGAGACTGTGGTTGGAGTCCCCTCGCTGTGTCTCTAAAAGAACCAAGATGAACAAGTCATGGCTCTCAGAGGACTTTTCTTCCCCTGGGTCAGCCAGGGGACGGGAAAGGCACGCGTATTTTTGAGAGTGCTTCATGCAAAGCATCTTTTTCTTTTTCAAAAGGGAGCTCAACCGATGCCAGTCAAGTGGGGTGTGTGTGGCCCAGTGAGTGGAAACGAGGGAGACTGTGGTTGGAGTCCCCTCGCTGTGTTATACATGCTTTTAGAAGGGCATGACATGGCTTGGAGGTTGACTTTCATAAAATGCAAACTGTTGGCTACCAAAATGCTGCCTTTCCAACAACTGTGGTTATAGGCAATGAGGAACATACTGATGAAGATGAGACGCAGATACCCGATTGGGATGACAACTTAAATATTCGGTCAGGGCAAGAAGAGGCTCGGTCTGAGGGGGAGGGGAGTGCAAACACAACAATTGATGATGAAGTTCTAGATCCCACCTACTGTCAACCCCCAGTCAGGCACTCGAGGAGGTCAACAGAGGCGGTGGAGGAGGATGCAACCGACGACGAAATTACCTTGCGCCTTCCTGGACAGATTCGGAGCACTGGTAGCACGTCTACAACTGCATCCTCAGCCACCACTCTGCCTATGAGCATTATTCGGGGTGCATCAACAGGTCGCATGGCCTCTAAGCCTTGCCTAGCCTGTTCCTTTTTTGACATAGAAAAAGATCGCCCAAATCATGTGATATGTAAAATTTGTCATGATTCTCTTAGTAGAGGTCAAAACCTCAGCAGTTTGACAACTTCTTCCATGAATCGTCACATGAATAAATATCATAGGTCCCGGTGGGAAGCTCACTGTGCTGCAATGCGGCCTAGCGGAGCGAACCATCCACCGCCCGCCCCTTCCAGTGCATCCGCGCGCTCTTCATCTTCTAGGACTGTGGGGACAGCTGTCACACCTGTTTTTCCACGCAAAACTTCCACCACTGTAACCGCAACAGGCAGTTTGCTTGGTAGGTCGTCAGTTGGTTTGGAAGGGGAAACAAGTGAGTGTGTACAGCTCTCTCAGACATCGATAGCACCTACGTTGGATGAAGGCAACATCATGTCTCCGCCTGCACTTTCCTCACAAACCTGCATTTTTCCAGGGACACCCTACTCAACACCGTCTACACACAGCAGCCAGATCTCTGTCCCTCAGATGTGGTCAAATAAAAGGCCACTTCCTCCGACCCATGACAAAGCTAAGAGGATGACTCTATCCCTCTGTAAGCTGTTGGCTACCGAAATGCTGCCTTTCCGCCTAGTGGACACACAGGATTTTAGAGACCTTATGTTTGTCGCTGTGCCCCAGTACCAGATGCCTAGTCGCCACTACTTCTCTAAGAAAGGTGTGCCCGCGCTACACCAGCATGTCGCACACAACATCACCGCTTCCTTGAGAAACTCTGTGTGTGAACGGGTGCATTTCACCACCGATACTTGGACCAGTAAGCATGGACAGGGACGTTACATGTCGCTGACTGGGCACTGGGTAACTATGTTGATAGATGGTGAAGGGTCTGCTGCACAAGTCTTGCCGTCCCCACGACTTGTGTGTCAATCCTCTGTCTGTCCAAGTTCCGCCACTGCTTCTGCATCCTCCACCTCATCTGGGTCCTCCACCTCCGCCCCAAGCCTGCCTGGTCAGGCCACCAGCGTTCTCACTGCGCAGAAGGAATCACGCACCCCTCATTACTATGCTGGCAGCAGAGCGCAACGGCATCAGGCGGTCTTTAGCTTGACATGTCTTGGGAATAAGAGTCACACAGCTGAGGAGTTGTGGTCAGCTCTGCGGTCCGAGTTTAATAAATGGTTGTCTCCACTCAACCTGCAGCCTGGTAAGGCCGTGTGCGACAATGCTGCAAACCTGGGTGCGGCCCTTCGCCTGGGCAAGGTGACACACGTGCCTTGTATGGCTCACGTGTTGAACCTTGTTGTCCAGCAATTTTTAACACACTATCCCGGCCTAGATGGCCTTCTGACCAGGGCACGTAAACTGTCTGCAGTGCTCACTTCCGCCGTTCAACCGCCGCAGCTGAGCGACTTGCATCGCTCCAGAAGTCTTTCGGCCTGCCGGTTCATCGCCTGAAATGCGATGTGGCGACACGCTGGAATTCAACTCTCCACATGTTACAGCGACTGTGGCAGCACCGGCGAGCCCTGGTGCAATACGTCATGATGTATAGCCTGGGCCAACGAGATGCAGAAGTGGGGCAGATCACCCTGATGGAGTGATCTCAGATCAAGGACCTATGCACCGTTCTGCACAGTTTCGACATGGCGACGAATATGTTTAGCGCTGACAATGCCATTATCAGCATGACGATTACAGTCATTTACATGCTGGAGCACACGCTAAACACTATTCGGAGTCAGGGGGTGGGACAACAGGAAGGGGAGGAACTACAGGAGGATTCATATGCGCAAGACACAACAACATCACCAAGGTCCAGACGTTCATCATCACCAACGCGGCAGGCATGGGACCATGGGGGACAGGGATCAACAAGGGCGCATGGTAGCAGGCGAGATGTTGAGGAAGGTGCAGGAGGACATGAAGATATGGAGGACGAACTGTCCATGGACATGGAAGACTCAGCGGATGAGGGAGACCTTGGTCAAAATTCAGTTGAAAGAGGTTGGGGGGAGATGTCAGAGGAAGAAAGAACGGTTAGCACCTCTATGCCACAAACACAGCGTGGACTTGGTCCGCATGGCTGCGCAAGACACATGAGTGCCTTCTTGTTGCACTACCTCCAACATGACCCTCGGATTGTCAAAATTAGAAGTGATGATGACTACTGGCTTGCCACACTATTAGATCCCCGGGACAAGTCCAAATTTTGTGACATAATTCCACCCATAGAAAGGGACGCACGTATGCTGGAGTATCAGCATAAGCTGTTACTCGATCTTAGCTCGGCTTTTACACCAAACAACCGTGCAGGTGAAGGGAGTGATTCTCCCAGTTGTAACTTGACAAACATGGGACGGCATCGTCATCTTCAACAGTCTACCCGTACCAGTAGGACCGTATCTGGTGCTGGTAACAGCAATTTTATGGAATATTTTCATAATTTTTTTAGACCCTCCTTTGCAAGGCCACCAGAGACAACAAGTCTGACACATAGTCAACGGATGGAGAGGATGATACAGGAGTATCTCCAAATGAACATCGATGCAATGACTTTGCAAATGGAGCCTTGCTCCTTTTGGGCTTCAAATCTAGAAAAATTGACAGAGCTCTCCAGTTACGCCTTGGAGATTTTGTCGTGTGCAGCTGCCAGCGTTGTCTCTGAACGTGTCTTCTTCAGTGCTGCTGGGTGTGTGCTGACAGATAAGCGCACGCGTCTGTCCAGTGACAATGTGGACACACTGACGTTCATCAAAATGAACAAGTCATGGATCCAGAAGGAATTTACTACCCCTGTGTCATCCTGGGGAGAGTAAATGCTTGTGGATTTGGAATGTGCTTGATGCAAATCAAAACATCCTGTTTGCAACTAGGGCACAAGTGCTGCCACTGATGGGGTGTCTGTGTGCCCAATGTTGGGAAAAAAGGTAGACTCCGCTTGGAGTAACCCTTGCTTGATGTGTTTTTTAAAAATGATACAAGATGAACAGATCTGAAGGCAAGATGAAGGCAACATCATGTCTCCGCCTGCACTTTTCTCACAAACCTGCATTTTTCCAGGGACACCCTACTCAACACCGTCTACAGACAGCAGCCAGATCTCTTTCCCTCAGATGTGGTCAAATAAAAGGCCACTTACTGCGACCCATGACAAAGCTAAGTGGTTGACTCTATCCCTCTGTAAGCTGTTGGCTACCGAAATGCTGCCTTTACGCGTAGTGGACACACAGGATTTTACAGACCTTATGTCTGTCGCTGTGCCCCAGTACCACATGCCCAATCACCACTGCTTCTCCAAGAAAAGCATGCCCGCGCTACACCAGCATGTCGCACACAACATCACCACTTCCTTGAGAAAATCTGTGTGCGACAGGGTGCATTTCAACACAGATACTTGGACCAGTAAGCATAGACAGGGTCATTACATGTCACTGACTGGGCACTGGCAAACTATGGTGAGAGATGGAGAAGGGTCTGCTGTACAAGTCTTGCCGTCCCCACGAGTTGTTTCAATCCTTGTTCTGTATGTAGAAGTTAATACACTGCTTCTGCCTCTTCAACCTCGTGTGGGTCCTCTACCTTGGCGCAAACCCTGTGTGGTCAGGCCACCCTTCCTTGCAACTGCGCACAAGGACTACCACACACCTCCTTACTATGCTGGCAGCAGAGCTCAATGCCATCAGGCGGTCAAAGCTTTACTTTGAAATGTATGGGAAATGTGAGTCACACCGCTATTACAGAGAATAGTAGTCAGGCAGGGTCAAAACATTAATTGAGGAACAGGAACAGAATGGGACGGCCAGGAAAGAATCAGAAAACAAGCAGAGTTGAAATGCGTATCGGCCAACAAGGTACATAAACAGCAAGCAGGAAAAGTAGTCAGGTAACAAGCACACAAAATCATAAAACTGAACTGGGGGTAAAATTAACCAGAGGTTCATAGCTATGTCTGGCAGTGGTCTGCAGACAGGATGGGCATAAAAAAGGGTGTGGTGTCTTCCCATTGGTTGTAGCTGAATGATGGTATTTCATCTGTGAGATACCCACCAGCTACATTCAGCCAGAGATTCTGCATCTGTCAAGGTAATGCAGCCCAGTGGGTGAGCATAACCTGCGTCCACCTGCGCCGCTGGCATCGACTACTCTCACATCATCAGCACTATTCATGAAAGGAACACGTTGTCACCTGGCAACCGGAGTACAAATTGACGGAGCGGACTACGTTGGTGACTTAACAGCCGTGTGCGGCAATGATGCAAACCTGGCTGCGGGCCATCCTCAGGGCAATGTGACACACGTGCCTTTTAGGGCTCACGTGTTGAACCGAATTCGCCAGCAATTTTTAAAACACCATCACGGCCTACATGGCCTTGTGCAGTGGGCACGCTCGCTATGTGCTCACTTCCATCGTGCGCACACAGCAGCTCAACAACTTTCATCACTCCGGAAGTCTTAGGGTCTGGCAGTTAAACGCCGTAAATGCGATGTTTCGACACGCAGGAATTGGAATCTGCACATGTTGCAGCGTGTGTGGCAGCACCGCAGAGCCCTGCTGAAATACGGTAAGACATATAGCCTGGGATAACTTGATCCAGAGGTGGTGCAGATCACGCTGCTGGAGTGGTGTCAGATCAAGGACCTATGCACCCTGCTACACAGTTTTGAAATGTCGACGAAGATGTTTAGCACTGGCAATGTCATTCTCAGCGTGACAATTCTGGTCATCTACATGATGGAGCACACTGTAATTATTATTCTGAGTCAGGTGTTGGGACAAGAGGAAGGGGAGGAAGTACAGGAGGAGTGATATGCGGAAGGGATAACAAGATCTACGAGGTCCAGATGGTCAGCGGCACCTATGCGGCATTCATGGTGAGGGAGAGGGATTAACAAGGGCGCATAGTATCAGCAAAAAGTGTTGATGAAAGTGCAGGAGCCCATGAAGAAATGGAGGACGAACTGGCGATGGGCATGGAAGACTCAGCAGATGAGTGAGAGCTTGCTCACATTTCGGTTGTGCGAGGTTGTGGGTAGAGGGCAGAGGAAGGATGCACGATTCTCACCTCTCTGCCACCAACACACCAAGGACTTGGTCCTCCTGGATGCACAAGACACATGAGCGCCTTCTTGCTGCACTACCTACATGACCCTCGGATTGTATGAATTTGAACTAATCCTGAATACTGGGTTGCCACACTGTTAGATCCCCGGTACAAGACAAAATTTGGCGAACTAATTCCTGCCATAGAAATAGACGCACGTATACAGGAGTATCTGCAGAATGTGGTACGCAATCTTAGATCTACTTGTCCACTAAACACCAGTGCTGCACAGAGTGAATCTCAACGCTTTGTCATGGATAGGAGGAAATGGTCTTTTACTTGTCCACATCGGAGGGACCGAGGGATGGCTGCTGTGCTGAGATGGCGTTGAGTACGGTGTCCCTGCACAGTTGCACTTTTGGTCATATCCCAAAATGAGTTGAAAAAGGACAGATGCTGTTGGAAAGGGGAACAGGTGTGTTGGAAAGGGGAAAAAAGTTTTGGTCCGTGGATTTGGTGGTTAAGCAACTGTAACATTTGCTGAAGAAACAACATCTGTTACAGTGGGACTGGCAGATTTGGATAAAGTGGTATATAATCTGTGACCGCTATATAACGAAAATTAATAAGAAAAGAAAGAGAAAGGTATATATCCCCATCAGCAGTCAGTGTCCACCGTGCTCCCAGTTGGAAAAGGAGAGGTTGGCAACTTGAAGGTTTGGTGGAGGATACAGAGCTGTGTGGCTATGAAACTAATAGTAGCCTGAACCGAGTTAGACGCCATTCGGATCTGGAGACTGTGAGCCCTGTTAGCGTCACAGGGTCCACATGCCCACCCAGCCCAGGAACTCCCTGTTAACAACACAGGGGCCATTGAGTACGCTGACCGTGTGCGTAGGGGCCACACCTGTGGACAGCAGGCGCATCAGCAGCAGCAGGCCTGTTAATGCCACTGGGCTGCACAAGCAGGACTGTTAGGACAGGAGCTGGTCTTAACCGTTCTGCGTTACCAACTGTGGTGGTGGCCTGCATCCACCACCCGATCCCTGCCTACCTCTGGCCTAAAGCCGCAATGGGTTCAACACATGGAGGTGTGCTCTTTCGGAGCATAATAGAAGACTGCGCACCTCCTTGTTGGCTCCAGCCCCTTTTATAACCTGGGTCCGCCCCAAACCAGGGTGAACCACAATGCACCTCCTGGAGACAAAAGTAGAGTGACACGTCATGAGTGGCATAACTAGCGTCCTATTTGGAAACGCAACTTCAATGATGACCTCATGGCTGCCATGACCCAAACACCTCACCAGTCATCGTCTGAGCATCAATAATGCGGTGACAAGTCATAGGTGTGGGCCTCTGCAAGCCATTTGGGAGGACACCTGATGCCCTGTGGTCTATATGGGACCCCCACATCAGGGCCAGGGCCAAAGAGTTCATTACCGGACCTAGTCTCTGATGCAGGAAGTGCCTGAGCATGCTCAGTAGCATGAAATACAGTCTCTGAAAAAAGACTATCAGCTTTAGCATGGTGTCTATGCCCAAAACAGGACTTAGACCCGGCACGGAATGCAAGCACCTGTGCAAAGAGGCTTTTCACACTTAGTGTGGGAGCATGCGCTGTATCCCGAAATGAAAACTTAGCGTCAGGAATGGCACAGTCAGGCTGAGCATACTCACTAGGCGAAACACTGTAATTATGCTGCAGCTGGGGTACATCGGCACACGCATGCGCACTAGCTGCCTCTCCACACTTAGACGTGGAGGGGAAATTTGTCTTGGAGATGCTGTCTATGAACAGAAGGAAAAGCTAAAGGAAGCCTGACTTTCTATCCCTCCGAATTATGAAATGCAGCAATGAATTCCATGAGTTTGCTATAACATTAGCGTAGCAAAATGTGCATGAGGGTGTGATGTAGAGGTGCTAGAAATAGCTTGTCACCAGTGGGGCACTAATGGAATACAACAGCCAGTTCTATGATGCCACAAAATGGCAGTATTTTGTGCTATCATTATAGCTTATTAAAAACAGAGCACGAGGTTGTCATGCAGAGGTGCTGCACATAGATTTGCAGTAGTGTGAATTGACAAAAGTACAATAGCCACGTTTAGGATACAACTAGGTACAGTGAGTGTTTGCTAGTAAAATTGCTTAGTTTAAAAAAGTTGTAGTGTGCAATGCAGGCAGACGTGCTATGCAAATGTCTTGGCACTAGTGGGACTATAGCAAAGTCCAATAGCCACGTATAGGATGCCACTAGGTACACTGACTGTTTGGTAGTATAATGGATGAGTTTAAAAAAGTTAGAGTGTGCAATGCAGGCAGACGTGCTGCAAATAACGTTCCAATACTGTGAATTGACAAAAGTACAATAGCCACGTTTAGGATGCCACTAGGTACACTGACTGTTTGCTAGTATAATGGCTGAGTTTAAAAAAGTTAGAGTGTGCAATGCAGGCAGACGTGCTGCAAATAACGTTCCAATACTGTGAATTGACAAAAGTACAATAGCCACGTTTAGGATGCCACTAGGTACACTGACTGTTTGCTAGTATAATGGCTGAGTTTAAAAAAGTTAGAGTGTGCAATGCAGGCAGACGTGCTGCAAATAACGTTCCAATACTGTGAATTGACAAAAGTACAATAGCCACGTATAGGATGCCACTAGGTACACTGACTGTTTGCTAGTATAATGGCTGAGTTTAAAAAAGTTAGAGTGTGCAATGCAGGCAGACGTGCTGCAAATAACGTTCCAATACTGTGAATTGACAAAAGTACAATAGCCACGTTTAGGATGCCACTAGGTACACTGACTGTTTGCTAGTATAATGGCTGAGTTTAAAAAAGTTAGAGTGTGCAATGCAGGCAGACGTGCTGCAAATAACGTTCCAATACTGTGAATTGACAAAAGTACAATAGCCACGTTTAGGATACAACTAGGTACAGTGAGTGTTTGCTAGTATAATGGCTGAGTTTAAAAAAGTTAGAGTGTGCAATGCAGGCAGACGTGCTGCAAATAACGTTCCAATACTGTGAATTGACAAAAGTACAATAGCCACGTTTAGGATGCCACTAGGTACACTGACTGTTTGCTAGTATAATGGCTGAGTTTAAAAAAGTTAGAGTGTGCAATGCAGGCAGACGTGCTGCAAATAACGTTCCAATACTGTGAATTGACAAAAGTACAATAGCCACGTTTAGGATGCCACTAGGTACACTGACTGTTTGCTAGTATAATGGCTGAGTTTAAAAAAGTTAGAGTGTGCAATGCAGGCAGACGTGCTGCAAATAACGTTCCAATACTGTGAATTGACAAAAGTACAATAGCCACGTTTAGGATGCCACTAGGTACAGTGAGTCTTTGCTAGTATAATGGCTGAGTTTAAAAAAGTTAGAGTGTGCAATGCAGGCAGACGTGCTGCAAATAACGTTCCAATACTGTGAATTGACAAAAGTACAATAGCCACGTATAGGATGCCACTAGGTACACTGACTGTTTGCTAGTATAATGGCTGAGTTTAAAAAAGTTAGAGTGTGCAATGCAGGCAGACGTGCTGCAAATAACGTTCCAATACTGTGAATTGACAAAAGTACAATAGCCACGTTTAGGATACAACTAGGTACAGTGAGTGTTTGCTAGTATAATGGCTGAGTTTAAAAAAGTTAGAGTGTGCAATGCAGGCAGACGTGCTGCAAATAACGTTCCAATACTGTGAATTGACAAAAGTACAATAGCCACGTTTAGGATGCCACTAGGTACAGTGAGTGTTTGCTAGTATAATGGCTGAGTTTAAAAAAGTTAGAGTGTGCAATGCAGGCAGACGTGCTGCAAATAACGTTCCAATACTGTGAATTGACAAAAGTACAATAGCCACGTTTAGGATGCCACTAGGTACAGTGAGTGTTTGCTAGTATAATGGCTGAGTTTAAAAAAGTTAGAGTGTGCAATGCAGGCAGACGTGCTGCAAATAACGTTCCAATACTGTGAATTGACAAAAGTACAATAGCCACGTTTAGGATGCCACTAGGTACACTGACTGTTTGCTAGTATAATGGCTGAGTTTAAAAAAGTTAGAGTGTGCAATGCAGGCAGACGTGCTGCAAATAACGTTCCAATACTGTGAATTGACAAAAGTACAATAGCCACGTATAGGATGCCACTAGGTACACTGACTGTTTGCTAGTATAATGGCTGAGTTTAAAAAACTTGGAGTGTGCAATGCAGGCAGATGTGCTCTGCAAATGTCTTGGCACTAGTGGGACTATAGCAAAGTCCAATAGCCACGTATAGGATGCCACTAGGTACACTGAGTGTGTGCTAGTATAATGGCTTCGTTATAATTAGTTGGAGTGTGCAACGCAGGCAGATGCGCTCTGCAAATGTCTTGGCACTAGTGGGACTATAGCAAAGTCCAATAGCCACGTATAGGATGCCACTAGGTACACTGAGTGTTTGCTAGTATAATGGCTTCGTTATAATTAGTTGGAGTGTGCAACGCAGGCAGATGCGCTCTGCAAATGTCTTGGCCCTAGTGGGACTATAGCAAAGTCCAATAGCCACGTATAGGATGCCACTAGGTACACTGAGTGTTTGCTAGTATAATGGCTTAGTTATAATGAGTTGGAGTGTGCAACGCAGGCAGATGCGCTCTGCAAATGTCTTGGCACTAGTGGGACTATAGCAAAGTCCAATAGCCACGTATAGGATGCCACTAGGTACACTGAGTGTTTGCTAGTATAATGGCTTAGTTATAATGAGTTGGAGTGTGCAACGCAGGCAGATGCGCTCTGCAAATGTCTTGGCACTAGTGGGACTATAGCAAAGTCCAATAGCCACGTATAGGATGCCACTAGGTACACTGAGTGTTTGCTAGTATAATGGCTTCGTTATAATTTGTTGGAGTGTGCAACGCAGGCAGATGCGCTCTGCAAATGTCTTGGCACTAGTGGGACTATAGCAAAGTCCAATAGCCACGTATAGGATGCCACTAGGTACACTGAGTGTTTGCTAGTATAATGGCTTCGTTATAATTAGTTGGAGTGTGCAACGCAGGCAGATGCGCTCTGCAAATGTCTTGGCACTAGTGGGACTATAGCAAAGTCCAATAGCCACGTATAGGATGCCACTAGGTACACTGAGTGTTTGCTAGTATAATGGCTTCGTTATAATTTGTTGGAGTGTGCAACGCAGGCAGATGCGCTCTGCAAATGTCTTGGCACTAGTGGGACTATAGCAAAGTCCAATAGCCACGTATAGGATGCCACTAGGTACACTGAGTGTTTGCTAGTATAATGGCTTCGTTATAATTAGTTGGAGTGTGCAACGCAGGCAGATGCGCTCTGCAAATGTCTTGGCACTAGTGGGACTATAGCAAAGTCCAATAGCCACGTATAGGATGCCACTAGGTACACTGAGTGTTTGCTAGTATAATGGCTTCGTTCTAATTAGTTGGAGTGTGCAACGCAGGCAGATGCGCTCTGCAAATGTCTTGGCCCTAGTGGGACTATAGCAAAGTCCAATAGCCACGTATAGGATGCCACTAGGTACACTGAGTGTTTGCTAGTATAATGGCTTAGTTATAATGAGTTGGAGTGTGCAACGCAGGCAGATGCGCTCTGCAAATGTCTTGGCACTAGTGGGACTATAGCAAAGTCCAATAGCCACGTATAGGATGCCACTAGGTACACTGAGTGTTTGCTAGTATAATGGCTTAGTTATAATGAGTTGGAGTGTGCAACGCAGGCAGATGCGCTCTGCAAATGTCTTGGCACTAGTGGGACTATAGCAAAGTCCAATAGCCACGTATAGGATGCCACTAGGTACACTGAGTGTTTGCTAGTATAATGGCTTCGTTATAATTTGTTGGAGTGTGCAACGCAGGCAGATGCGCTCTGCAAATGTCTTGGCACTAGTGGGACTATAGTAAAGTCCAATAGCCACGTATAGGATGCCACTAGGTACACTGAGTGTTTGCTAGTATAATGGCTTCGTTATAATTAGTTGGAGTGTGCAACGCAGGCAGATGCGCTCTGCAAATGTCTTGGCACTAGTGGGACTATAGCAAAGTCCAATAGCCACGTATAGGATGCCACTAGGTACACTGAGTGTTTGCTAGTATAATGGCTTAGTTATAATTTGTTGGAGTGTGCAACGCAGGCAGATGCGCTCTGCAAATGTCTTGGCACTAGTGGGACTATAGCAAAGTCCAATAGCCACGTATAGGATGCCACTAGGTACACTGAGTGTTTGCTAGTATAATGGCTTCGTTATAATTAGTTGGAGTGTGCAATGCAGGCAGATGTGCTCTGCTAATGTCTTTGCACTAGTGGGACTATAGCAAAGTCCAATAGCCACGTATAGGATGCCACTAGGTACACTGAGTGTTTGCTAGTATAATTGCTTAGTTTAAAAAAGTTGGAGTGTGCAATGCAGGCAGATGTGCTCTGCAAATGTCTTTGCACTAGTGGGACTATAGCAAAGTCCAATAGCCACGTATAGGATGCCACTAGGTACACTGAGTGTGTGCTAGTATAATGGCTTCGTTATAATTAGTTGGAGTGTGCAACGCAGGCAGATGCGCTCTGCAAATGTCTTGGCACTAGTGGGACTATAGCAAAGTCCAATAGCCACGTATAGGATGCCACTAGGTACACTGAGTGTTTGCTAGTATAATGGCTTCGTTATAATTTGTTGGAGTGTGCAACGCAGGCAGATGCGCTCTGCAAATGTCTTGGCACAAATGGGACTATAGCAAAGTCCAATAGCCACGTATAGGATGCCACTAGGTACACTGAGTGTTTGCTAGTATAATGGCTTTGTTATAATTCGTTGGAGTGTGCAACGCAGGCAGACGTGCTGCAAATGTCTTGGCACTAGTGGGACTATAGCAAAGTCCAATAGCCACGTATAGGATGCCACTAGGTACACTGAGTGTTTGCTAGTAAAATTGCTTAGTTTAAAAAACTTGGAGTGTGCAATGCAGGCAGATGTGCTCTGCAAATGTCTTTGCACTAGTGGGACTATAGCAAAGTCCAATAGCCACAGATAGGATGCCACTAGGTACACTGAGTGTTTGCTAGTATAATGGCTTACTTAGAATGAGTTGGAGTGTGCAGAGGACAAGAGGGTACAGTGGCAGGATTGTGGTGCTCTGGGTAGAGGAATGGAAGCCTGCCTTTCTATTCCCTCCTAATGGTGAAATGCAGGGAGGAAATCCCTGACCTGGGCTACACAGACGCTGTTGCTGTTTGCAGGACCTGTCACCTATGGCTCTCTGACCCTGCCGGTACGAGCCCTTAAAAGGACTGCTAGAATGTGCTCTCCCTAAGCTGTCTAACGCTGTGTATGCAGCGCATACAGCTGTATCGGCGATAGGACAAAGGACGGAACTGCGACAGTGATGTCTGACACCAAAGACGCAGAAGGCAGATAATGGCAGGCACGATACTGCTTAAGGAACGTGCCTCTGACTGTGGAGCCCACCTGACCAATCCTAAAGGAAGCAAGGGTCGTGCCCATATCCCCTCTTTCCACCATTCCCTAGGTGAGCCACTAATTGGGATGCCCAGCTGACCAACGGGATGACAAGGGAAAGGGGGGTCCAGCCACACCTACAAGGGTTAAATTCAGTGCCCGGGGTCAGTGACTTCCTCTTTCCCTCTGGCTGCCCCCCTAGAAGCTTTTGTTCCTGAGGACCCCATGGAGGCTATTGTCATGGCTGACCCCCTGATGGAGGCCCTGCGGCAGAGAGCGGCACAGGAAGGTGAGCACTGGCTACAAGCCCTTATTTCTGGCCTCAGCGCTCCCCTCCCTGCGCCCTCTCCGGCTTCTCAGGGAATACTATCCATCCCTGGGACTCCGTCCACCGCAGCCCCTCCGGACCTCCCCATAGATCAGTATGCCCAGGCCTCAGCCTCACTGGCCCCCACCGCAGCCCCTCCGGACCTCCCCATAGATCAGCCCGAGTGCTCACTAGCCTCCCCCGCAGCCCCACACTCCAGCACTAGCTCCCCCGGGATCCCAGGCACATATCCTACGTCCTTCCAGCCGGTCACTAGCCCCCTGCACACGCAGCTCTCAGCCCAAACCAAGCCCAGGGAGCTGCCGGTCCAGGGAGACAGACGCTCCCAGCGATGCTCTCGCCCCCCCACAGCGCCTCCGGGTCACCGGTGAACCCCTGCATCACCGGCGCCGGACAGGACAAGCTGTGCCCCACGTGCAAGCGCCCCGCCCCCTCCAGAGATCCAGAGCCAGGAGACAAGTCACCGCCTCCTCTTCCAGGCCGAGCGTCCTGGCTCCGCCCACCATGCAGCGTCATTCCCGGGCACCGCCCACTCCCCTGTTACAATGCCAGCAGGCGAGCACCTCCCCTCCTACAGGCTCCGCCCCTCCAGCAGGCTCCAGTGTGATGCCTACACAGGAAGCGGAGATCACCAGTGTAATGTCCACAGCTGCGGGTTCCTCTGCTCGGTCTCTCCTGACTGATCAGCGCTCCCTGCAGCAGGGCTATAACGTTACACAGAGTGACAGTGCACCAATCACCACTGACACACACACAGCATCCCCACTAACAGCCCCCCCTCACACAGCCCTTACCAGACATACAATGCCCCCTATACTCCCACTCCTGCCCCCCAGCAATGCTCAGCACACCAGTAACCACGTAATCCCCACTAACTCTCCACATTCAGTGCACACCCCAATATTAACCAGCGGAAACCACTTAGTTACTGCACATAACCCGCCCTGCGAAATGATTAGTACACGTTATAATGTCCCCTCGGTCGCCCCCCAGCGCACCCATAGCCACAGCAGGCGCAGGCATAGGCGCGGCAGGTCCTCCCCAACCTCCTCCGACGAGTCCCGACGCCATTCCCCACATCCCTCTAGAAGGCGATCCCCACATTACCATCGGAGACGCAGCTCCCATAGGAGCCGCCACAGATCGCAGTCCTCCAGATGGCGTTCCCCATCATCATCATCACAATGGTCCGACAAATCCGAGAGTCCCACTAGACTAGCCCGGCCTCTCGACCGACGCCAGCGGTCACGAGCCGCATCCATGGCTGTCAGCCAGGGAGACCGGTCATCTCCCAGGGCGCCCGGCGAAATTTACCAGACCATCATCCAAGCAGGAGTCCCCCCACCACCCGGAGTCGCTCCTCTAGCCATCATCCCAGCGGGAGCCGGAGTCCCTCCAGCACCCGGAGTCGCTCCTCCAGCCATCATCCTAGCGGGAGCCGGGGTCCCTCCATCACCTGGAGTCGCTCCTCTAGCCATCATCCCAGCGGTAGCCGGAGTCCCTCCATCACCTGGAGTCGCTCCTCTAGCCATCATCCCAGCGGTAGCCGGAGTCCCTCCATCACCTGGAGTCGCTCCTCTAGCCATCATCCCAGCGGTAGCCGGAGTCCCTCCATCACCTGGAGTCGCTCCTCCGTCCGTCAATAGAGTGGGAGCCGGGGTCCCTCCATCACCTGGAGTCGCTCTTCCTGCATCACACAGCGGTGAGTTCTCCGAAGCCAATGCACACGACACTGTACATGATATCGGGCATAACGCAGTGGGGAACGAGCTAGCGTCAACCATTAAGGCATTAATTCAACAGCTGACGCGCTCTCGCGCTACACCAGAAGATAAAGCGACACCGCAGCTAGCGAGCCTTCACAAGGACGCGTTCTTCTGCGGAATTAGCCCCCTAGGTGCGCACATAGATCAGGAGACAAGAGACAAAATCTGGAACAATGACTATATTGACATATGGTCCTTATTATCCCCCGACCAACTGACGATAGATAAAGAAAGGAGAACAAACGACCGTTCATACGACAGAAATAGACCGAAAATAGCGCAAACGATGAATAATTGGCTACAGGCTTTCGCAGTCTTAGGCTGTATTATGGGCCAGAAGCATCCGGAACGCTGCTCCGAGCTCTATATATATCAGGATCTGATATATAACTCATACAAGGCCCATGGCGGGTCAGCCTGGCGGCGGTATGACGAGGAGTTCCGCAGGCGGCTGGCCCTGCAACCCAGCCTAGGCTGGGGAGTTAAAGCAACAGACGTATGGTTACGACTGATGCTGTCACAGAAGCAGCCCCCCTTTTCATCTACGACCACTAGCTACCCCGCAGCCCAACACTCAGTGGTCGTGCGAAAAAACGGGCCCTGCTGGCAATTTAATGAGGGAAATTGCCGTTTCCACGCGTCGTGCAGATACAGACACGACTGCTCTGCTTGTGGAGGAGGACACCCAGCAGCAAGGTGTACCCGTCCAGCAATCAGGGTGCCTACAAGGCAGAACCCCGGTGAGCGTAACCGCAATGGCCCCCTGGTTAAACCTCTACCCCAATAAAGAAGCTGCAAGGCAATTGCACTCCGGCTTTACACACGGTTTTATTATCCCCTTCAAACCTAATAGAGCACCAACCCTGGCACATAACCTAAAATCCGCTCGCGAATTCCCCGACATCTTGAAACAAAAAATTCAAAATGAAGTAAACCTAGGCCGAATGGCGGGCCCCTTTGAATCAATCCCTTTCCAAAATATCAGGATATCCCCGCTAGGCATTATCCCAAAAAAGGAACCCGGGAAGTATCGTCTAATCCATCATCTGTCCCACCCAAAAGGCGCATCGGTTAACGATGGAATCCCCCCAGAAGAAGCATCGGTAACATACGCGTCCTTTGACAAAGCAGTAGAATTGGTCCGCGCAGCGGGGCCCGGTGCCCTGCTAGCAAAATCTGACATAGAGGCAGCATTCCGCCGATTACCCGTGCATCCCGACTGCTTCCACCTGCTAGGCTGCAAGGTGAACGAACACTATTATTACGATATGTGTCTGCCAATGGGATGTTCCATCTCATGTCACTACTTTGAGCTTTTCAGTTCGTTCCTGGACTGGGTAGTTCGTTACGAAACAGGCAGCAATTCCCTGATCCATTACCTCGACGATTTTTTATTCGTCGGCCCCGTAAACTCAAAACTCTGCTCCCTCCTCCTCACAAAATTTAAATTTATAGCTCAGCGCTTCGGTGTCCCGCTATCACCCGAAAAAACAGTCGGCCCCTGTAACGTCTTACCTTTCCTCGGCATCGAGATAGACACTAACGCAATGGTTTTTCGCCTGCCAGCAGAAAAAATTCAGAAAACACTGCATATGCTGGAGGGTTTCTGCGAGGCGAAAAAGGTCACCCTCCAACAGATGCAGTCCTTGCTGGGTCTGCTGACATTCGCCAGCCGCGTAATGCCGGTCGGCAGGGCCTTCTCTCGGAGACTATCACTAGCAACAAAGGGCATCTCCCAACCAGGCCATAGAATCAGGCTCACTCGCTCCCTGAAGGCAGACTTACTAGTCTGGAAGACTTTCCTTCAATCCTTCAATGGCCATACCTGCGTCATGGCTAAAGAGACGTCAAGCACAGACCTAGGGCTCACTGTAGGAGGACGTAATAAAAAGAGCTTTGCAGCAATCTACAAGAACCAGTGGTGTACCGGCAGCTGGCCGGATCTGTGGGCCACATCAAGCTGGGGGAGTGATCCAGCCCTGCTAGAAATATTCACAATAGTATTGTCCGTGGAGTTATGGGGTCATCAGCTGGAAAACTCAAACATTCGATTTCCAACAAAAAATCCAATAACGGCAAAGAGCTTAAATCACATGTCGTCTGCGTCGCTGCCCTTACTGGCTCTGCTACGCAGGCTCGCCCTTCTATGCCTGAGACACAACATCTGGTGCCGAGCTCATATTACGGCGGACATAGACGATAACCTTGTTAACTCTCTTTTATGTTCCGATTGGCAGGCCTTCACAGACCATCTCCCAATGGCGCATCCAGAGGGTATCCCGTGTCCTCCATCGCTATGGGACACCGTAGCCAATCACTAATGCCTCTAATCCGTGCCTCCGTTACACCGGCTACCTGGCAGGTCTATGGTAAGGCTTGGGAGGAGTGGTGTTCACTAATCCAGGGTAGGCCCGTTCATAACTGCGACCGCGCAAGAAGCGAAGTGACGACGGAATTTTTGCTTCGGCTCAAAGAACAAGGGGCGTCGGGCACGTCGGCACAACGGCATTTATCGGGGATAGCCTTCTTTTTTCAATTAGCAGGGTGGGTGGATGTGACGAAGTTCTTTGTCATTAAGCAAGCCATTAAAGGCTGGAAAAGGCTTCAACCGAGTCAGGAATGTCGTCGCCCCATGTCATTGAAATTACTACACGACATGATTGCAATATCCCCCTCAATATGCAAGTCTCCATACGAGGCGTCCCTCATATCAGCAGCCTTCGCTATCGTTTTTTTCGGCGCGCTGCGCATTGGTGAATTGTTACCACGCTCAAAAACAGCATCTGAAGGCGGGTTACTCAAAGAGGACGTAGTCATATGCAGCAACGCCCTGCGCATTCGCGTGCGTAAATCCAAATGCGACCCCACCGGGAGGGGCACGTGGGTCCTGGTTAACTCAGCAGATGGCCCAGTGTGCCCACTAAAAACAGTCAAACACTACGCGCTGATCAGACACGCAAGCAGATTTTTTCTTTCCCATACGGACGGGTCCCCGCTTACCAAGTATCAATTTCAAGCAATGTTTAAGCAGTGCTTAGCGAAAGCTGGGGAGAATCCGAAGGAATACGGGACCCATTCCTTCCGAATCGGGGCAGCCACTGAGGCAGCTAGGGCAGGAGTAACGGAGGCTGAAGTGCAGAGAATGGGTCGATGGAAGTCCGCTTGCTTTGCCAGATATATAAGACCGGATTTGCTGAAATAACACGTTTATCTATTACAGGCGACTGCAGACCGGCAGTCTGGGTAGTTGGTCACTCTTATATTTACTGGGCAGAAAAAAGAGCCATGATTCGACCAGGAGGAAAGAACCTTGGCTTCAGAAACGTTGAGGTCAATTGGAGAGGCATCAGAGGGCTAAGATGGCAACAAGTTTTCCCGGAGATGGTGGACATCTCCAGGGCGGCCACGGGGCCGTTGGTAGTGGTGATCCATGCTGGTGGCAATGATTTGGTGAAACGCAGTATGGTCGAACTACTAACAGTGATGAAGACGGACATCGAACGTTTGACCTACCTCTTCCCGGATATAGTATGGGTGTGGTCAGAGATAGTACCACGAGCGGTATGGCACGGAGCAAAAAATGCAAATGGCATAGAGCGGTCAAGGAGAAAGATCAATGCGAGAATGGCAAAATTCATGAGAGAAAGATGCGGTTTCGTGGTGCGTCACCACCAGTTGGAAGGCGATAACTCTGCACTGTTGAGGGCAGACGGAGTGCACCTTACGGACATTGGTCAAGACATTTTGTTGTCCGGGATACAGGACGGAGTGGATCAGGCCCTGAAGGTGATGGGTGGGGTCGGAGTCCTGTGTAGGCGGTACACATGATCCTCCGTGGCGGAAAATGGCGGAGAGGGGGCCAAGGTCGTAACAGCTCGTTGGCTGCACGCCGGTCGGTCGCAGACAAGGTTGCGGCGACGAGCTCGTAATGACATGGAAGGCCCCTTCTCTACCTATGAACTTAATAAACTGTGACCGACCTGTTTTCACCCCATCTAGGCCGTCTGTGTTTTCATTTGGGGACTGGGGGGAAGAGGGGAGGGCACCGCTTCAGACATACGGGTCTCCACAGTCTGGCAGGCACGATACTGCTTAAGGAACGTGCCTCTGACTGTGGAGCCCACCTGACCAATCCTAAAGGAAGCAAGGGTCGTGCCCATATCCCCTCTTTCCACCATTCCCTAGGTGAGCCACTAATTGGGATGCCCAGCTGACCAACGGGATGACAAGGGAAAGGGGGGTCCAGCCACACCTACAAGGGTTAAATTCAGTGCCCGGGGTCAGTGACTTCCTCTTTCCCTCTGGCTGCCCCCCTAGAAGCTTTTGTCCCACCCTCCCTCCCTTATAGTCTCAGCACCCTCTTATTAGTTTTATTGTTTTCTTACCAGAATAATTGTGTGTAACTGAATATAGATGCAACCCTTGTATTTGAAATTACGTCACAGCGGAAAATGGCGGAGAGGGGGCCAAGGTCGTAACAGCTCGTTGGCTGCACGCCGGTCGGTCGCAGACAAGGTTGCGGCGACGAGCTCGTAATGACATGGAAGGCCCCTTCTCTACCTATGAACTTAATAAACTGTGACCGACCTGTTTTCACCCCATCTAGGCCGTCTGTGTTTTCATTTGGGGACTGGGGGGAAGAGGGGAGGGCACCGCTTCAGACATACGGGTCTCCACAGTCTGGCGATCGTGAAGAAAATGTCCGGTTTTATAATGCAGGGACATGTGACATGCAGATCCTATCACACATGCCGTTGCTTCTCTGCCTCAAAGTCCACTTAGGTGTGTGTGTGTCTGTGATTGGCTGACATGCTGGCCAGCCCCACAAGACGCGCGCGCTTAGGGAAGGAAGACAAGAAAAAAAAAAAAAAAAATGGCGATCGCCATTATGGAAACAGCAGTGATCTGAAGGCGCTGTTCACGCACACTATACACTGAAATGTGATAATAGTTTGATTCACAGAGTGACTTACACTATTACAGCAGAAACCAAGCTAAGATTTAGCTGTTTTTTGGCTGCTAGAACCGTTCTCGAACGTTTCTAGAACTATCGAGCTTTTGCAAAAAGCTCGAGTTCTAGTTCGATCTAGAACATGCCCCAAAATCACTCGAGCCTAGAACTGGAGAACCACGAACCACGAACCGCGCTCAACTCTAGACATGATGCCAGGTTACATGACAATGTTTCCTTGTTGTTATTTTACATTAGCAGGGCCTTTGTGGACGGTACTTCATTGTCCAGTATTGATAGTAAAATGTCAGGATTAGCCTTTTGGTTTAAGCTGCACGACGTCACTGATTACACAAAGCATTTTTTAGTTAAGCAGGCCCTAAAGGGTTACAGGAAAAGTTGTAAGAAGACCAGAGATAAACGGCGTCTGATTTCTTTCCAGTTATTGCAGCAGATACTGAGTGTACTAGGCCGAGTCTGCAGCAGTCCATTTGAAGTGTTACTCTTTAGTTGTGCATTCACACTGGCCTTTTTTGGAGCTTTTAGAATCAGCGAGTTAGTGTGAAGTAGTTCCACCAGAAGTGGGGGTCTACAAGCCGAGGACGTGCATCAGTACACAGACAGACGGGGTCTACAAGCCGGGGTCTACAAGCCGAGGACGTGCATCAGTACACAGACAGAGGGGGTCTACAAGCTGAGGACGTGCATCAGTACACAGATAGATTGGAATGTTTTCTGGCAAAGTCAAAAACTGATCAACAGGGTAAAGGAAAATGGATCACATTGTTTCCTTTAAGCGGTTCCAGGGCCTGCCCGGTCATCTGTTTTAGAAACTATGTCTCAATAAGGCCAAATATCCAAGGTTCATTACTAATTCATGAGGATTGTAAGTCATTGTCACAATTTCAATTCACAGCAGTTCTTAAAAAATGCCTGACAATATTGGGAGAGTCTCCAAGAGAGTCTCCAAATGCATTCACTTCACACTCATTTAGGATAGGAGCAGCCACAGAAGCTGCTAGATGGGGCTTAGGGCCGGACATAGTTAAAAAAAATCGGGAGATGGGAATCGAGCAGATTTAAGAGCTACATTAGATTGCATTTATTATAAATGGCGTACATGTATATATATGTGTACATTTTGGTAATCTTATAGTAGTTGTGTCTTCATTAAGACAATTGTTTGATAATTGTGTTTTTTGTTTTTGTTTGAGCTGAACAGCAATGCCTGGTTTGGATCATGGGACATTCATTTGTTTTTTGGGGGGCCTTACGTGCAGCAGTCAGGCCTAATGGCAAACAGTTGGGGTTGCCCAGTTCCTTGGCACGGGTGACATGGATAGGAAAGAGGGGAATGCAGTGGCATCAGCTGTTAAAAGAAATCCAGTATCATGTGGAGTTCTACCGCCCCCCGGACGTCTTACTTATCCATTTAGGTGGTAATGATTTAGCAATAAGAACATCAAGACATTTAGTTAGGAACATAAAGCTCGATATGTTGAATTTATGGAGGTCTTACCCAGAAACAGTGGTGGTCTGGTCGGATATAGTAGCTAGACAAATGTGGAGAACAGCGCGATCAGTGGCTCGCATCAATAATACAAGGATAAAGGTTAATAAAAAAATAACAAAATTTGTGTTGGAAAATGGAGGGGTGGCCATACGTCACCAGATGCTTGAAAATACAAAGGAACATTTTTGGAGAGATGATAAGGTACATCTTAATGTCATTGGCATTGATATATGGATGTTGGGAATACAAGAAGGAGTAGAACGAGCCATTAAGTTGTGGAGGAACTCACTCTTGTAAGGTGTCACAAGAGCGAGTCTTGGCGGGATGTGGTTGTTTAAACCCCCTCTTTGTTGGTTGGAGAATTATGTTTTTAATGGGGTCCCTGGGCCAGAGCTCAGTGGACAGTGGAATATGGGTCCCTGGGGAGGAGCTCAGTGGACAGTGGAATAGATGGGTCCCTGGGGAGGAGCTCAGCGGACACAAGGAAAATGATCAAGGGGTATACCCAGATTCCCCCTTGAGCTAGGTGTACACGGCGGAGGGGGATATGGGGCTGGGATTTATAACAACCACATCTCTGGGCCGATAATCTCGTTTTTTTCTTGTTGATGTTTTTTCTTATAAAATAAAGGGCTGCTGTGGCCAAAATTTTAATCCATGTCACGCAGTGTGTGGTGTCTTATTTATTAGGTTACCAGGAGCGCAATTCACTAGTCCATCAGTCAAGCAGAGTGAAGGCAGATAGCCGTAACGTACATGACTGAGGCAGTGATAGATCCAGGAAAGGGTTAAGGAGTAAGGGATGGGGTTTTTACCTAAGGAATGTGGTTGTGGTCAGCAAGCAGGAGGAGAGATGGGGGGCAGGGGCCATATAAGAAATAGGTCTCATGTTAAGGTGTCATTCCTTTGTCCTGGACTCAAAGACTGAACCAGCAGTTGTCCCACCCACCCTCCCTATAATAAAGGGAAATGTATCAATATCAGGACTTTGCAACACTGTCAATATGCTAACAATGTTATTGGTATTCAACATCATCGGTATTTTATCAACATTATTAGTATTGTATCAATTGTTATCAATAATGTATCCAAATTGTCAATGTCATATCAACATATTAATATTGTATTAACATTTTAATATTGTATGTTACAGCAGCATTTGGCGGCGGGATGTGGTTGTTTAAACCCCCTCTTTGTTGGTTGGAGAATTATGTTTTTAATGGGGTCCCTGGGCCAGAGCTCAGCGGACAGTGGAATATGGGTCCCTGGAGAGGAGCTCAGTGGACAGTGGAATAGATGGGTCCCTGGGGAGGAGCTCAGCGGACACAAGGAAAATGATCAAGGGGTATACCCA
>NW_027442124.1:117500-120000 GCF_048569485.1 Anomaloglossus baeobatrachus | reverse complement strand
ACCCTGGGAAGTTCCCTCATGATGGGTGCTGGGGTTACAGTCTGTCTGGAACCTCTCGCGGCTTCCACAGCGAGCTGCTTATCCAGCAATGCCATCTCCTCCATCCTGCGCTCCTTCTCTTCAGCTCCACGCATGGCCTCCCTCTTATCTTCTATGGTGGCCTCATCTCCAAGCAGTGCCATCTTTTCCTTGTACCACACAACCCATTGACTTTTTTGGGTATTCACCTCCGGCTCCCGTCTTTGCTCCCCTTGCTGTGGAAATTGTTCCTCGGTGCCATCTTGCAGGCAAGCGTGTTCCAATGCCTCAATTAGTTGCTCCTTAGAGAGTCCTTTGTAGCCGACACCTAATTCACGGGCCTTTGTTTGTAGACTCGCCACAGTCCAGTTCCTGTATCCTGAGGTTCTGGTTTCAGACGTCGATTGGCTGTTGTCCTCCATTTCTTCTGCTCTGATCCCGCCACTGCCACCAGTTTGTGACGGGGTATGCAACAGAGCAGTGAGGGACGCCAGGCCAAGGAACAATCCAAAGGGCTTTATTGGAACCACAAAGAATAAGCAGCAAACATAAATATAAATCCTTCAAATCTGCAAGGAGTCCACAACAGAAAAACAAAAGATCCAGGGGCACCGCCTGGTATTCCGATGCCAGGGGAATTAGGGCAATGGTCCTTATATGAGTTCCTTGAGTCCAACAGGTGAACAACAAAACGCAATCCCACGTGGCCGCGGATCTCCAGTCTGTAACAGTCCACACACACAGACCCCAGGATCCAGCCTCAGCTATGGATCCTAGTCCTTCTCCAGCCGAGCTCCAACTAACTGAACTAACATGTTCTTCTCTCCTGGGATCAGCCCCTTAGTTGGGCACACCTCCCCCTGGCCATTTGATGCATGAATGGACTTTAGACTGCTGGCTCTGTTCTGTTTACCAAGTTGTAGATTGGAGAAGTCCCATGCTGAGAAGAACAATAGATATGCAACCCCCACCAAATCAATGACAATAGCTATTGCTAAAGCCTGAGTGCAATATGATACAGGCTGGGGGAAGGTATAGTCACTTACATCCCAAGACATAATATTACAGCAAATACAGTGAGAAGGTAAAATACATCACATGGCATCTTATACAAAAATATGGAATGGAGAAAACTACATACATCATGACACATATACATTATATATATATATATATATACACATGTATATATATTATGTATATATATGTATATGTATATATATGTATATGTATATATATGTATATGTATATATATGTATATATATAATGTATATGTATATATGTATATATATAATGTATATGTATATATATGTATATGTATAATGTATATGTATATATATGTATATGTATAATGTATATGTGTATATATATGTATATATATAATGTATATGTGTATATATATGTATATAATGTATATGTGTATATATATGTATATGTGTATATATATGTATATATATAATGTATATGTGTATATATATGTATATATATAATGTATATGTGTATATATATGTATATATATAATGTATATGTGTATATATATGTATATATATATAATGTATATGTGTATATATATATGTATATATATAATGTATATGTGTATATATATGTATATATATAATGTATATGTGTATATATATGTATATATATATAATGTATATGTGTATATATATATGTATATATAATGTATATGTGTATATATATGTATATATATAATGTATATGTGTATATATATGTATATATATAATGTATATGTGTATATATATGTATATATATAATGTATATGTGTATATATATGTATATATATAATGTATATGTGTATATATATGTATATATATAATGTATATGTATATATATATGTATATATATAATGTATATGTGTATATATATATATGTGTATATATATAATGTATATGTGTATATATGTATATATATATAATGTATATGTGTATATATGTATATATATAATGTATATGTGTATATATATGTATATATATAATGTATATGTGTATATATATATGTATATATATAATGTATATGTGTATATATATGTATATATATAATGTATATGTGTATATATATGTATATATATAATGTATATGTGTATATATATGTATATATATATATAATGTATATGAGTATATATATGTATATATATAATGTATATGAGTATATATATGTATATATATAATGTATATGAGTATATATATGTATATATATAATGTATATGTGTATATATATATGTATATATATAATGTATGTGTATATATATGTATATATATATAATGTATGTGTATATATGTATATATATATATAATGTATATGTGTATGTATATATATATATAATGTATATGTGTATATATATATATAATGTATATGTGTATATATATATGTATATATATATATATATAATGTATATGTGTATATATATATATGTATATATATATATAATGTATATGTGTATATATATATATGTATATATATA